>NC_135985.1:786191-836191 GCF_053455715.1 Rhinoraja longicauda
TATATATATATATAGAGATATGGAGACTTATAGAGAGATATAGAGAGACATAGAGAGATGTAGAGAGACATAGAGAGATATAGAGAGGAAGCTTCTCCAGGTCCCTGGTCTGTCAGGTTCCTGCCTATAGACTGAGCCCCAGTACCTCATGCTATCTGAAGCATGCTGGGCCAGAGCAGTGTCTCGCGTAACCATGCTGAGATACACAATATGGCCTCTCTCCAGTTGGAACAGTTTATGGCATTCTGCTCACAACTGGCAGCAAGTTCATTTCTCTCTGGTCAGAAGCTGCTTACTTTGCCATTAATTATTACTTTAATGGGACCTTTTCTGGAAACAGAATGAGTCGCAAGGAGGGCCCATTAAAGTTTATGTCCTGCAACATATTAACCTGTATTGAATTAAACTAACAATTTAGGTTTGTATGATCCTAGCTCTTCCTTCCTCGTTTATAGAATGTGCATTAGCATGATCATGTACTGTAACACAATCTATTCCAGCAAGTTACTACCCACCCCATGAAACTGGAAATCAGCCCCACTGATTGATTTTCGCCCTCTGCTGGCCATTTACGTCTCGTATTTACAGCAAACACATTCCTTTGCCTTGAGAGTAAATCACTTGGGCAAGTCTACACCTTTGATCAGTGTCTTCACACCTTACCCTTCCTTATCTCTGTCTCCCTCTCCCCTGAATCTCAGTCTGAAGAAGGGTCTCGACCCAAAACATCACCTATTCCTTTTCTCCAGAGATGCTGCCTGACCCGCTGAGTTACTCCAGCATTTTGTGTCTATCTTCTGCCTAACCCTAAATGACACCACCATTTCACTCAGATAACCAAACAATATGGTTGTTACTACACCATCTTATGCTTCCACACAGTGAGACGTGAGGAATATGAGTCATAATCTCTTCCATACCTACACACACACACACACACACTCTAATCTTGT
This sequence comes from Rhinoraja longicauda, assembly GCF_053455715.1. NCBI lineage: Eukaryota > Metazoa > Chordata > Chondrichthyes > Rajiformes > Arhynchobatidae > Rhinoraja > Rhinoraja longicauda. The sequence goes on from NC_135985.1 coordinate 787,145, forward strand.
TAATGTCTTTCACAGACTTTATTCCTGAGACACATCTTGCATTGCACATAATCCCTCATCCGCCATCTGTAAATAGAGGCTTGTGTAATAGTTGGATCCTAATTGGTTACGAGGCAAGCAGCCAAGAATGGTTGCATGTTTTTGGTGGCTTTGATTACTGCGCTGTGGACGATGTATCCAGCATTCCTGGGGTCTCCAAAGGCAGCTCCCAGCTCTAATTTAGAAGTGAGAGTGCTTTACCCTGGTCTCACCCCCTCACCACCCCCTCACCCACCAAGTGAGAGTGCTGGTCTCACCCCCTCACCCACCAAGTAAGAGTGCTTTACACTGGTCTCACCCTCTCACCCACCAAGTAAGAGTGCTTTACGCTGGTCTCACCCCCTCACCCACCAAGTGAGAGTGCTGGTCTCACCCCCTCACCCACCAAGTAAGAGTGCTTTACGCTGGTCTCACCCTCTCACCCACCAAGTAAGAGTGCTTTACGCTGGTCTCACCCCCTCACCCACCAAGTGAGAGTGCTTTACGCTGGTCTCACCCTCTCACCCACCAAGTGAGAGTGCTGGTCTCACCCCCTCACCCACCAAGTGAGAATGCTTTACCCTGGTCTCACCCCCTCACCACCCCCTCACCCACCAAGTGAGGGTGCTTTACCCTGGTCTCACCCCATTACCCACCAAACCACCAGCAGTGCAGCAGTGTCAGTTCAGTCTCCTAAGGTCACAAGTGATCGGAGCAGAATTAGGCCAATCGGCCCATCAAACCTACTCCGCCATTCAATCATGGCTGAACTATCTCGCCCCCTAACCCCATTCTCCTGCCTTCTCCCCATAACCCCTGACACCCGTACTAATCAAGAATCGATCTATCTCTGCCTTAAAAATATCCATTGATTTGGACTCCACATCCTTCTGTGGCAAAGAATTCCACAGATTCACCACCCTCTGATCAAAGAAATTCCTCCTCATCTCCTTCCTAAAGGAACGTCCTTTAATTCTGAGGCTGTGACCTCTAGTCCTAGACTCTCCCACTAGTGGAAACATCCTCTCCACATCCACTCTATCCAGGCCGCCCACTATTCCAGTTTCAGTTTCATTTTGGTTTATTGTCAGGTGTACTGAGGTGCTGTGAAAAGCTTCTGTTGCGTACTAACCAGTCAGCAGAAAGACAATACCTGATTACAATCAAGCTATTTACAGTGTACATGACAATGGAGTTGCTGCCCTTAGAGCGCCAGATACCCGGGTTTGATCCTGACTATGGGTGCTGACTGATCTCCCACTCTCGTCTGAGTGCACGAGTGATGTGTGGAATAAAAATGCCTTCCTGAATTTGGGAATCCCACATTTGACACTCCAGGCACTCAAAAATAGATCCCATGTTGAAAGTTTCACTGTCCATCCTACCAACGAGAGAGCAGTCCTGAGCTATTTACCTCGTTGGAGACCCTTGGACTATCTTTAATCGGATTTTACTGGATGTTCCTTGCACTATTCACATTATCCCCTTTATCCTGTATCAATGCCTGTACAATGGCTCAAATGCAATCATGCATTGTCTTTCCACTGACTGGATAGCTCGCAACAAAAGCTTTTCACTGTACCTCGCTCGGTACATGTGACAATGAACTAAACAACAATGACTGTGTTTCTCAATGGAATGGCTGTACAAGCAATCACTGCTGTCTTGGCCAGCTCACATCTGTCAAGAGTCACAAGTGTTTTATTGTCATATTTCCCAAAATGGAACAATGAAATCCGTACTTGCAGCAGCACAATAGATATGTAAAGATAGTACACAGTTAACACCTTCTGTAAACAGTGGGGTGAAGTGGGTGTAGATATATCTGCAGTCTCACATTGTATTGCTCAATATAACTAATTGCTCAATTTAATAAACGAATTTAAACTGGGTGAAATAATAATGATTAAATGAAATTTAGTGCAACGTGGTTCCATGCATTAAATCTGCAAGAAATGTTTCATATTTGAATCCGTCTCACTCTGAATAAACACAGCACCAAAGCAGAAACACAGAAAATATCATCGAAATTCTCCAACTTTCCCAGAATGCGAAGCTTTAGATTTATTGCACATGAGTTTTTAATGATTTAATTTCACTTATTTCCTGCCATTAAGTTATAAATATCTCCCGATAAACTCAATGAAATATTTCTCAAGCATTTGGCAGTTCCAGATTTTCTCAACATTATGACATAGAAACCTTTCAAAATCAACCTAAGCTTAAAATAATTAAATTTACAAAACTGCGGCACTAATTCTCTGGAGTGTTGGCCTTTCTGAAATCTAATTTAGGAATCAATTTTTATGTGATAGTGGAGAGAGCTGGGCCCTTCACCAGCATCCAGCCAGAGTACCGGCCTTAACCGTACGTCCAATGGACTCTCCAATAACATTGTCTTCAATGTGCTCACATTGGCCCAAAATGTAACCCAGCAACTCAACGGCTCAGGCAGCATCTGTGGAGAACATGAATAGGTGACGTTTCACAGAGTGCTGGAGTAACTCAGCGGGTCAGGCAACATCTGTGGAGAACATGGATAGGTGCCGTTTCACAGGGTGCTGGAGTAACTCAGTGGGTCAGGCAGCATCTGTGGAGAACATGGATAGGTGACGTTTCACAGAGTGCTGGAGTAACTCAGCGGGTCAGGCAGCATCTGTGGAGAACATGGATAGGTGACGTTTCGGGTTGGGATCCTTCTGGGTCCAATGAAGTATCTGAAGAGCAGCCAACATGGTGATGTGGGAACATCTACCATTGACGTATGCACAGCAAGTGTTGTTTAGTTTTGTATTGTCACGTGTACCGAGATAAAACAAGAAGCCTTTGTTTGCTTGCTATCCAGTCAAAATCAAGACTAGACATGGATACAATCAAGCCGTCCACACTGCACAGATGAAGGCGTCCACAAACAGCATTGAAATAAATGGGCAGATCATCTGGCTGAGTGACTTTGATGAGAGTCAATAACTGGACTGGACACCAAGCAGAATACCCCTGTGCTTCTCAACTAGTGCCCTTGGATCCCTTATTTAGAGGCTGCAAAGATTTATCGTCTCTGTGCATTAACAATTCCATGAAGAACATGCAGCTGACATGAAAGTGTGTGGAATGTAGATAGTGCAGAGGGAGGAACTGCAGATACTGGTTTAAACCAAAACAAAAAGGCTGGAGTAACTCAGCGGGTCAGGCAGCATTCTGGAGAAAAAGAATGGGAAATGTTTCGGGTGAAGAGGGCAACGTGAGGTACAGGGCACTCAGGAGGAATGAATGGATGATGTGCAAATAGCAACGATGATCAAGGATATGTGGGGCCGCAAGAGGTCATCGTTGGCTGTGGGACAGGATGATAAGGAGTTATACAGACAGAGGATCTCAACAGGATGACAGTGAAACTAGTACAAGACAAGGGTGGTGGAGGAATGGAGGGAGGGAGGGGGGGGGTGCAGGGGTTATTTGAAGTTAGAGAAATCAATATTCATATCGCTGGGTTGTAAGTTGCCCAAGCAAAATATGAGGTGCTGTTCCTCCAACTTGAGTTTGGCCTCACTCTGACAATGGGGGAAGCCCAGGACAGAAAGGTCGGTGTGGGAATGGGAAGGGGAGTTAATGTGTTTGGCAACTGGGAGATCATTTAGTCCAAGGCGGACTGAGTGAAGGTGTTCAGGGAAGCGATCGCAGGGTCTGTGCTTGGCTTCCACTGCCGTCTGTGGCAAAGAATTCCACAGATTCCCTCTGGCTGAAGAAATTCCTCCTCAGTTCCATTCAAAAGGTACATCCTTTTATTCTGAAGCTGTGACCTCTGGTTCTAGACTCTCCCACTGGTGGGAACATCCTCTCCACACCCACTCTTTCCGGGCCCATCACTGCAGGGTGTAACTACAGGCCAGCAATCCCCAACGTGACCAGACTGCGGAGAGAAGGGGGTAAACTGTGTGGAACCTTGTGCCAGGCAGGAACCAACTGGTGGCACAGCGGTAGTGCCTCTGCCTTACAGCGCTTGCAGCACCAGAGACCCGGGTTCAATGCCAACTACGGGTGCTGTCTGTATGTGGGTTTTCTCCAGGTGCTCTGGTTTCCACCCACACTCCAAAGACATACAGGTTTGTAGGTTAATTGGCTTCGGTTAAAATTGTAAATTGTCGCTAGTGCGTAGGTTAGAGCTTGTGTACGCGGGGATCATTGGTCGGTGCGGACTCGGTGGGCCGAAGGGCCTGTTTCCGGGCTATATCTCTAAATTAAACTGTGAAATGGTTCATTTGACCCGAGTACACAGTGAGGCAAGGTTGTACTGACAAGTATATATTTGATGTTTATATCTAGATACTGAAGTGTTGAAGTGCAGGGAAACGTGGGCAGTGCAAGTCCCCAGTGACTGCGTTTGGAAAGAACCATCTTAAGCCTTCATAAGTAGTGTTTGTCTTATGCACCACAGCTGTATAAACAGGTCTTACTTTAAGAATGGATGATTTTTTTGGATTTTAACATATAAACTGCGGAAAGGGCAGCTGTTTTAAACAGACATGTATGTGTATGGATTTATATCAATGTCTAACTGTTTTCTTCTCGAAATGAAAAAATGTTAAAATTCCTCGTGCAAAACTCCAACTTGAAAAATCGCACTTTCTGTTTGGAGCAAAATTGAAAGGTTCTGAACAGAAAGCAACACTTTGGACCTTCCTGGATATATACTCCAACAGAAAAGATTGTTCTCAACATAAAACTCAAACAAATACCAGGGGTGTTAAAGCCTGCCTCCTTTTCTTCCACAAACACACTTGCATGTTGAAACATTCTACACTCCTTCAGGCCTGAAAGGCATCACAAAAAATACAAATCTTCTTTTCTGTTTTGTTTGAGGATAAAGAATCACAGAATCAGAACAAATCAGGCCATTCAGCCCATTGTTTCTGCACCAGCTCTTTACACAGTGGATCAGTCCCACTCCTTCTCCACCGGTGTGTGGCACGGTGGCGCAGCGGTAGAGTTGCTGCCTTGTTGCACCAGAGACTCGGGTTCGATCCTGACCACGGGTGCTGTCTGTACGGAGTTTGTACGTTCTCCCCGTGACCGTGTGGATTTTCTACGGATACTCCAGTTTCCTCCCACACTCCAAAGACGTAGAGGTTTGTAAGTTATTGAAATAAACCAGAGCAAAAGGAGGCTACAGACTTTTGGTTATTGAGTAGAGCTGCTACTTGCAGAAAGAAAGCTGTTTTTATGTCCGGCTGTGGCTGCTTTGACAGTCCGGAGTCGCCTTCCAGAGGGAAGTGCTTCAAAGAGTTTGTGGCCAGGGTGAGAGGGGTCAGAGATGATCTTGCCCGCTCGCTTCCTGGCCCTTGCAGTGTACAGTTCATCAATGGGGGGAAGTTTGCAGCCAACAACCTTCTCAGCTGTGCGAATGATTTGTTGCAGCCTCCGGATGTCGTTCTTGGAGGTTGAGCCAAACCAGACCATAATGGAGAAGGTGAGGACGGACTCAGTGATAGCAGTATAGAATTGGACCATCATTGCCTGTGGCAGATTGTGTTTCCTCAGTTGCCGCAGGAAGTACATCCTCTGTTGGGCCTTTTTGACTGTGGAGTCGATGGTGGCCCCCCATTTAAGGTCCTTGGAGATGATGGTTCCAAGGAACTTAAATGACTCCACAGATGTGGCTGTGGTGTTGTTGATGGTGAGTGGGGGGAGGGGGGGGGGGGGGGTGGGGGGGAGAGGGAGCTCTCCTAAAGTCTATAATCAGTTCCACTGTCTTGAGAGCATTGAGCTCCAGGTTGTTGCGATGGCACCAGGACGCCAACTGTGTCACTTCCCCTCTGTAGGCAGATTCCTCCCCATCTGGACCAGTCCAATCAGGGTAGTGTCATCCGCAAACTTGAGAAGGTTGACAAGCTTAATTAGCTTGGTATAATTATAAAATTGTCACAAATGTGTGTAGGATAGTGTTAGTGTGCGGGGTGATCGCTGGTTGGCAAGGACTTGGTAGGCCGAAGGACCAACTTAAATGCTGTATCTCTAAACTAAACTAAACTGAACTGTGCTTTAAACTTAATTGGCTGCAAAGTAATCTGAGGTATTGTGAGATTCTGAAAGTCTGCATAGAGGCCAGTCTCTATAAGTCTGGGCACTGCGCACAAAGCATGTTGTTCAGCTCTGAGAACTCACATGAGGGATGTGGAAAGAGTTATTACTAACAAATGGCTAATGGCAGTGAAAATAATCTCAGAGCTCACCCTCCATAGCTTTGCGTTACATCCATACATTGGAACACATACACCTCAGCCTTCCACTGACAATCCATCTCAAGTTCCATCAGTTATTGCTGTAAATGGTTTTTGAATGACTGATACTTTATTGTCACAGGTGACAAGTAACAGTGATATTCTTTGTTTCACCTACCCAAAGGATGCAAAGACCCCTTTGTTCTCGACGGCAGTTCCGGCCTCCGGCCCCCAGGTGGCCCGTCCTCGATATTTGATGAGTGATAAATATCGGTGTCAATGTCCTGTGTAGGAAGGAACTGCAGACGCTGGTTTACACCAAAGATAGACACAAAGTGCTGGAGTAACTCAGCGGGTCAGGCAGCATCTCTGGAGAGAAGGAATGGGTGACGTTTCGGGTCGAGACCCTTCTTCAGACTGAGAATTAGAGGAAAGGGAAACACGATATATGGGGCATGAGTTGGAGAGAGATATTGAAAGATATTGAAAAATAGTGGAGTCAGGTGGTATGGGGAGAAGGCAGGAACGGGGTACTGATTGAGAATGATCAGCCATGATCACATTGAATGGCGGTGCTGGCTTGAAGGGCCGAATGGCCTCCTCCTGTCTATTGTCTATTGTCTATTGTCTATTGTCTATTGTCTATTGTCTATTGTCTATTGATTGAATGAAAAATATGCAAAAAAGTTATAGAACATTCAATTGTTCTATATCTCTCTACATCACCGTCAATGTCTCTCATCTCCTTTCCTCTGACTTTCAGTCTGAAGAAGGGTCTCGACCCAAAACATTACCTATTCCTTTTCGCCAGAGATGCTGCCTGTCCTGCTGGGCTACTCCAGCATTTTGTATCTATCTACAGACAATGTCCTCACCCCGGCTGTCTGTCTGTCTGTCTGTCTGGTATTCAAGCCTGCTACATGCTGGACTGAGACGAGTCGATGATCAGAGTGGGTCGTAAAGCCCCTTCCTGGAAGTGGCTGCAAGTTTATTTCAGGATATTTCTTGGGATCAGTTCACAAGTTACCCGGAATGACTGAATCCCTGACCTCTGATACTGGAGCTCAATACCAAGGGGATGAATTGAACGCCATCTGCCTGGCAGATTGTGGACCGATGTTATTGTACACCCTGATCATTTTTTCTCTTTAGTGGAAAGTAAAATTAGACCAGTTGCAAAATGACCAAAAATCCCACATGGTGCTTTGGGTTACAATCAACGATCAATGATGGTACAAAACGCCATGTGATCACACCCCTCACGTAGAGGCTTTGGGACGGTCACCACACTATCTGCCTCTTTAACATCCTCAAACGTACAGGTTATTGTCTCACTGGTGCAGAGTTTGTTTTGAGGGAGCTAAGTCTCGGAGCTTGAGTGCTGGAGTTCCTTTGTAAAGACAGAGACCACAAGTCAAACACAACTTATTGATGGCAAGAGCATTTTAAAGATACTGGTTTACACCAACAATAGACACAAGATGCTAGAATAACACAGTGGGACAGGCAGCATCTCTGGTGAAAAGCAATAGGAGACGTTTCGGGTCGAGACCCTTTTTCAGACCACGTTTTGGAAGAAGGGTCTTGACCCGAAATGTCACCCATTCCTTCTCTACAGAGATGCTGCCTGTCCCGCTGAGTTACTCCAGCACTCTGTCAAACATCACCCATTCCTTCTCTCCAGAGATGCTGCCTGTCCTGCTGAGTTACTCCAGCACTGTGTCAAACATCACCCATTCCTTCTCTCCAGAGATGCTGCCTGCCCTGCTGAGTTACTCCAGCACTGTGTCAAACATCACCCATTCCTTCTCTCCAGAGATGCTGCCTGCCCTGCTGAGTTACTCCAGCACTGTGTCAAACATCACCCATTCCTTCTCTCCAGAGATGCTGCCTGTCCTGCTGAGTTACTCCAGCACTGTGTCAAACATCACCCATCCCTTCTCTCCAGAGATGCTGCCTGCCCTGCTGTCTGAATGCTAAACAGGACCATTCCACTTACTCATCACCCTCTGCTTGCTGGCTCACATTCACCTCCACAGGTAATGGGTTAACTTTACAATTCTCACCTGAGTTTTGGTTCCTCCCTTTCTCTGTGATGTCGTCCAATGTCCTCCACACTGCGAGGTTCATGCTCACACTATCTAAGGCAAGGACTGCTTCATCAGCCACTATCACCACCTAAACATTCACCCCCTTCACCAACAACGCACCAATCATAACACGCTTTACAGCAACAAGCCAAGATACCTCAGTGACAATCTCTCCAAACTACAAAGGCAAGATCAGAGGAGAAATGAAACCTCATCATCTGAAAGCCATCTTTAGTTTTACTTTAGTTTAGAGATACAGCGCGGAAACAAACAGTTTGGCCCGACCAGCGATCCCCATAATCTAGCACGATCCGACACACCAACAAGGGGCAAATTACAATTAAACCAAGCCAATTAACCTCCAAACCTGTGTGTGTTTGGAGTGTGGGAGGAAACCGAAGATCCCGGAGAAAACCCACACGGGTCACGAGAACGTGCAAACTCCGTACAGACAGCACCCGTAGTCAGGATGGAACCCGGGTCTCTGGTGCTGTGAGGCAGCAGCTCTACCCGCTGTGCCACCATGCTGCCATCTATTGCAACTTTCCTACATTGTCATTCCTTCATTGTTCTTGTGTTTGAAATCGAACCGTCCCACTCAACAAAGTTATGAAATCACCTCCAGCAATGGAGTGGCAGTAATTCTCGGAGGAGTTTTGGAGCACAAGTGAACCGGACATTATGGGTGATGGGACGGGTGTGACCAGATCAAGCATGGTTTTACTGAAGAGTGGTGAACACCCAGAGGCCATGAAGTCAACTCCTGCCCCTGGTTGTTATATTGCACTGTCGTCGTGCTCTAGCATAGTCTGCCATGAGCTCCTCTCAGCGGCTGTGAACAATCGGCAATAAAAATGGTCCCAGCTCACGATGTCCCATAAAGGATCAAAAATACTCTGACTTCCAGATTTGAACTGACGTTGCCCGATCACAAGTTACATGGGAACGGCCCATCCACAAACAAACAAACTACAGAGGCAGAGATGTGTAATGAAATTACAGTTGCCTCCCTTAAATATGATTCAATAAAAAATGTGAAGCTCTCAGTGAGTGCTCTGTTATAATATCTAGATGAGAGGCGACTGAAAAGGCAACATACGCAAACAAGGTCTGATGTTACACAAAGATAGGCACAGAGTGCTGGAGTAACTCAGCGGGTCAGGCAGCATCTGTGGAGAACATGGATAGATGACGTTTCACAGAGTGCTGGAGTAACTCAGCGGGTCAGGCAGCATCTGTGGAGAACAGATAGGTGACTTTTTGGGTTGGGACCCTTCTTCAGGCTGAAAACCAGGAGAGAAGGAAACAAAGAGCTATTGAAGGGTAAGTTGTGAAAACAATAGATCAAAGGGAACGATGATCAAGGAAGTGTAGAATGGTTCATTGTTGGAATGGCCTCATCCATCTCTTCCTGTCTCTTTTCTTCCTTACAATATTATCTAAACCCAATAACTTTGACCAATCTCCCGCCTCGGAATCTTTGTATCAACATCTGTTCGGCAGCAACTTCCCTGAAGCTCCTCCAGATGTGGAGCAGAGGTGCGGTGGAGGTTTACCTCAGTGATGCCTGGGTTAGAGGGGGAAAGCTGCAGGGAGAGGTTGGAGAGGTAGAGGAGGTTTACCAGGTTTTGTACACAGAGGGTGGTGGGTGCTGGAACGCACTGCCAGGGGTGGTGGAGGCTGATACGATAGTGGACGTTAAATTGACAGCCACGTGGATATGTGCTGTGTAATAACTGGTCACTTCAATGTCATTATTATTACAATGCAGATGACACCTTCAATGTCGTGTATCTGCATCTTTAGACTGTTGGCAAACCAATCTCCCTCCGGGATTAATAAAGTCGTATCGTATCTAATGCAGGGAATGGATGTACATGGGTTATGTGCAGGCAGATAAGAATTAGCCTTGGCATCATGTACAGGGCAGACATTGTGGGCTGAAGGGCCTGTTCCTGTGCTGTAAGTCTATGTTCTATGATTATTTGCCCTCTCTTTGCTAAGATTTGTTGACTCAGTTTGATTGTAGCCACGCTGCCTGCCTTCCCTTCAACCTGTGCTCAATGTGGCGTTTATGTGGCTCCCACCCCCATCTGAAGCTGTTCAAGAAGGAGACTTCTTGTCTGTTCATCAGCCTGAAGAAGGGTCTCGACCCGAAACGTCACCCATTCCCTCTCTCCCGAGATGCTGCCTGACCTGCTGAGTTACTCCTGCATTTTGTTATGCCTTCGATTTGTACCAGCATCTGAAGTTATTTTCCTGCACAAGAAGGAGACAGATGTTTTCTACCCCAGGATGCTGACCTACCCAGCGAAGACCAAACTCCCAGAAGACCCACCTCCCACTCCTCACCCCCACCCCACCCACCCAATCTATTATCAGTCATATGTCAGGAGACACTGGGAGAGGAAATACACAAAGCTATCAATGAAGTCATTTATAATTCATGTCATTCAATATTCCCTGAATGCACATTTCCCTGAATCAGGTCGCTTTAGTGAATGGAAATAGGATACTCCAGGAGAGGTCAACTACCAAATGTCATCATGAATTATATATCAGTGAATGTAAAGATGAGGTAATGGATCTGATGCTGAGATGAGTGAGTGGCATTGCCCTTGAGGTTGGCAACCCCCTTCCGCCATCAGGCACCTCGCGCCAGTAAGTACAAGAGCTAAATGCTTCATCAATAACCGTCTCCACTCGCACTCGACTCCAGCCAGCACTGTTACATCTCAGGTATTGATCCTATTGATCGTGTTGATGTGACCAGCAGTGAGGTATAAGGTGGATCCAGTTCATTGCATTGCTGGCGCAGTGCGGCAACTATGCAGCAGCTGCAGAGAGAGGGATGGTGCAGGGCTGCACTGCTTGTGCTGTAGTGCAGGCATGGCTGCAGGTCACTCCAACCCTCCTCCCTGCTGGTGTTCCAGTGCAGGCATGGCACCAGTGCAGGCATGGCACCAGTGCAGGCATGGCACCAGTCTCCACCTGCTTCAGCCAACGTTACAGCATCCCAGAATCACGGCTTTCTCTCAGGCTGTAGAAGGTGACATTAGTAGCGATTCCTGAGCCCCATGGACTATGGCAAAGCAGGATTAAAGAGCATGGAACCTATCCATGTTCTCCACAGATGCTGCCTGACCCGCTGAGTTACTCCAGCTCTCTGTGAAACGTCACCTATCCATGTTCTCCACAGATGCTGCCTGACCCGCTGAGTAACTCCAGCTCTCTGTGAAACGTCACCTATCCATGTTCTCCACAGATGCTGCCTGACCCGCTGAGTTACTCCAGCACTCTGTGAAACGTCACCTATCCATGTTCTCCACAGATGCTGCCTGACCCGCTGAGTTACTCCAGCACTCTGTGTCGACCTCGAGCAGTATTTTTTTCCTTTTTAAATGCAATGAGATTTTCACAGACTGTACAGATAAGGTCTCTGTTAAATTGTTATGTTCACACTGCCTGTGATTTCACGCTAATACTGAAACTGACCCAAAGTCGCAGCCTGGTTTCACATCACCTCATTAAAGCATCGGAAACTCTCCCACTGATTCAATTAAAAGTACATTTCCTCTGATTTTATTAGTTGCAATCTGAAACTCAAACTGAAACGGCACAAACTTCTCCCTCATTCTCGTTCCAGCAGGTAACTGGTAACTTTCCGCTGCGGAGAAGCAGAATAGATGCAGAGCAAATTGATTCAGCAGTCGGAATGTGTGAGTGTCGGGCTGGCGAACATTGGACACGGATATTCTTAAGACAGAGATAGATAGATTCTTGATTAGTACGGGTGTCTGGGGTTATGGGGAGAAGGCAGGAGAATGGAGTGAGGAGGGAGAGATAGGTCAGCCATGATTGAATGGCGGAACAGTCATGATGGGCCGAATGGCCTAATTCTGCTCCTAGCACTTATTACGTGAGTTTTCTCTGAGATCAGTTTCCTCCCACACTCCAAAGACGTATAGGTTTGTAGGTTAATTGTCTTGGTGTAAATGTAAAATTGTCCCTAGTGCGTGTGGGATAGTGTTAGTGTGCGGGGATCGCTGGTCAGCATGGACTCGGTGGGCCGAAGGGCCTGTTTCCACGTTATATCTCGGAACTAAATTAAACATGCATCAGTCTGCAACTTTAGTTTAGTTTAGAGATACAGCATGGAAACAGGCCCATTGGCTCACCGAGTCCACACCGAACAGCGATCAGCCCCTACTCACATAGGGCAATTAACAGGAGCCAATGAACTTACAAACCCGCACGTCTTTAGAATGTGGGAGGAAACCGGAGCACCCGGAGAAAACCCACGTGGTCACAAGGAGAGCATACAAACTCCGTACAGACAGCACCCATGGTCAAGATCGAACCCCGGCAGTGTTATGAGCTGTGAATTACTCCAAGACAACAAGGGAACCTGGGCAGGTGCAGAAACCCCCCGAATAATCCAGACACTGCAAGGATTCACTGGGGGAAGCAGTAGCTGTGGAAGCAGAGGGTGGGTGCTGGTAGCTTTTATCTCCACAGATGCTGCTGATTGCAGTTCTTCCAGCATTCTGCTCCTGCCCCAAGTTCCATGGGCATGCTCCTTTGTCTTCATGAAAACAGCAAGCTCTGAATTCAGTGATAATTTTAAAGAAAGAAGTGCCGAAGACGATGTAATAGTTGAAATGCAGTCTCTGATATGTGTTTGTCTGCATTTTCAAAGGAATGGCAGGCTTCACATTGATTTTGTGGATCTCAAAGCCAAGTGCAGCATAGCTAGATCGGAGCACAGCGGGAAGCTCAGGAGATGGAGATGCAGAAAAAGATAACTGGCCTACTTTACTGTTCAATATAGGTCAGTCTTTGTTTGGCTCACGGTTATTTTTAATGTGTAGGATCAGTGCCTGAACAGAATCTCTTAAATTGGAACTAATGCAATCATTCAGGAGTAGCACTATCAATGTGATGGATGGTACCATTATGAAGCAGCATAGCACACCTCAGTCACCAGGGTATTCATGATGTGTCTAGTTTAGTTTATTGTCACGTGTACCGAGATACAGTGAAAAGCTTTTTGTTGCGTGCGGTCCAGTCAGTGAAAAAACTATACATCATTACAGTCGAACCATCCACAGTACACAGCTATATGATGAAGGGAATAAAGTTTAGTGCAAGATAAAGTCCAATGAAGTCAGATTAAAGATAGTTCAAAGGTCTCCAACAATGTAGATGGGAGGTTAGCACCGCTCTCTAGTTGGTGAGAGGATGGTTCAGTTGCCTGATAACAGCCGGAAATACACTGTACCTGAATCTGGAGGTGTGCGTTTTCACACTTCTGTACCTCTTGCCCGAGGGGAGAGGGGAGAGGAGGGAGTGACCGGGGTGAGACTGGTCCTTGATTGTGCTGCTGGCCTTGTCGAGGCAGCGTGGGGTGTGGATGGAGTCGATGGAAGGGAGAGTGGATTGTGTGATGGTCTGGGCTGCTGGCCTTGCCGAGGCAGCGTGAGGTGTGGATGGAGTCAATGGAAGGGAGGGTGGATTGTGTGTGTGATGGTCTGGGCTGCTGGCCTTGTGTGTGATGGTCTGGGCTGCTGGCCTTGTCGAGGCAGCGTGGGGTGTGGATGGAGTCGATGGAAGGGAGGGTGGATTGTGTGTGTGATGGTCTGGGCTGCGTCCACAACTCTGCGATTTCGTGCGATGAGTTTTAAACATATTCCATTTCTCACCCCTCCTTTTATTCCCTCAAATGCCCCAGTAGTTTACAGGATACACACTGTATATTTTATAGCTTCACCACTACATGTGTGCTGCTGTGATAATGAAGGAAGGGCAGGTTTGGTATTGCCAGCTCTGCTCCAGTGTCAAATTTGGCCAAGATAGACACAAAATGCTGGCGTAACTCAGTGGGACAGGCAGCATCTCTGGAGAGAAGGAATGGGTGATGCTTCAGGTCGAGACCCTTCTTCAGACTGAATCATTTTTCAGGCAGGTGTGAATGAGATCTTGCCCGTTTTACCTTGAACATTTGTCCTCGTGTTTTCTTCCTCTATTCTGGGTACGAGACTCTGCATTCACCTTATCTATTCCGCACTTCAAAGTACCCCGGATTAAAGGGCTCCTTTACAATAATGATCCCTTTTTTATTGCACAAAACACAATTTAAAATAACCTTTTCCCTGGTTGCTCCAGAAAAGCATCACGCGTACAATCTATCCTCCGCCTTACACTATTACAGTACATTGGCTCTGTCTAGTCTATATTTAGGTTCAAGTCTCCTAAGATTACTCCTCTTGTATATGCATCTCTAAATTTGTGATTTATGCCCTGCCCAATATTATAACCACTATTTGTTAGCCTATAAATAAATCTTACTGATATTGTCTGCCCTTTACTATTTCTAAGATCGATTCAAATTGATTCTAATCCCACATCACAATCTGGCAAACCCAATCACTCTGGGTACATAGGGGCGGCACAGTGGCGCAGCGGGTAGAGCTGCTGCCTCACAGCGCCAGAGACCCGGGTTACATCCTGACTACAGGTGCTGTCTGTGTGGAGTTTGTACTGAGATTTGCCTGAAGCCTGAGATTTGCAACCTGTTGGGAGGTGCCTAGTGTGTGGAGGACAGCACTAGTGTGCGGGGATCGCCGGTCAGCACGGACTTGGTGGGCCGAAGGGCCTGTTTCCGTGCTGTATCTCTGAACTAAACTAAACTAAACTAAACTTCCTCCTCATATGTCAGCTGCATCGACCACTCAACTTACTTCCAGAAGAACTGCTGCATTCTGGTGGCCTGCCGTCTGAACCTGCTCATTTATTTCATTTTGACTGTTTTCAGGTGACATTTCTGCTCTATGTTTTGGTGTGGAGATTCCACCCTTCAGACTGGAGTACAGAGTTTTGAGGGGAAGGACTGGCGAGCTTTGTGTCCACAGTTTCAGGTTAAAATGATACATCAGCACAATGTCCACTAATGACACAGGCACATGCACTCGCCCAACCCGCTGTGCCACCGTGCCACCCCTATACACATGCACTCGCCCAACCCGCTGTGCCACCGTGCACACACACATGCACTCACCCAACCTGCTGTGCCACCATGCCACCCCTATACACATGCACTCACCCAACCTGCTGTGCCACCATGCCACCCCTATACACATGCACTCGCCCAACCCGCTGTGCCACCGTGCACATACACATGCACTCGCCCAACCTGCTGTGCCACCATGCCACCCCTATACACATGCACTCACCCAACCTGCTGTGCCACCGTGCACATACACATGCACTCACCCAACCCGCTGTGCCACCATGCCACCCCTATACACGTGCATGCACATGCCACCCCTATACACATGCACTCACCCAACCTGCTGTGCCACCATGCCACCCCTATACACATGCACTCACCCAACCTGCTGTGCCACCGTGCACACACACACACACATGCACTCGCCCAACCCGCTGTGCCACCATGCCACCCCTATACACATGCACTCACCCAACCTGCTGTGCCACCATGCCACCCCTATACACGTGCATGCACATGCCACCCCTATACACATGCACTCGCCCAACCCGCTGTGCCACCATGCACATACACATGCACTCGCCCAACCCGCTGTGCCACCATGCACATACACATGCACTCGCTCAACCCGCTGTGCCACCGTGCTGCCCCTATACACATGCATGCACATGCCACCCCTACACACATGCACTCGCCCAACCCGCTGTGCCACCGTGCACATACACATGCACTCGCCCAACCCGCTGTGCCGCCCCTATACACATGCACTCGCCCAACCCGCTGTGCCGCCCCTATACACATGCACTCGCCCAACCCGCTGTGCCGCCCCTATACACATGCACTCGCCCAACCCGCTGTGCTGCCCCTATACACATGCACTCGCCCAACCCACTGTGCCACCATGCCACCCCTATACACATGCACTGGCCCAACCCGCTGTGCCACCGTGCCACCCCTATACACATGCACTCGCCCAACCCGCTGTGCCACCATGCCACCCCTATACACATGCACTCGCCCAACCCGCTGTGCCACCGTGCCACCCCTATACACATGCACTCGCCCAACCCCACCATGCCACCCCTACAAACATGCACTCGCCCAACCCGCTGTGCCACCGTGCCGCCCCTACACACATGCACTCGCCCAACCCGCTGTGCCGCCCCTACACACATGCACTGGCCCAACCCGCTGTGCCACCCCTATACACATGCACTCGCCCAACCCCACCATGCTACCCCTACAAACATGCACTGGCCCAACCCGCTGTGCCACCGTGCTGCCCCTACACACATGCACTGGCCCAACCCGCTGTGCCACCCCTATACACATGCACTCGCCCAACCCCACCGTGCTGCCCCTCCACACATGCACTGGCCCAACCCGCTGTGCCACCGTGCTGCCCCTACACACGTGCACTCATCATTCTCAATTCTAAAATGGTAACTGAAAATTATCACCAACTCATTATATCACAACCATTAAAACTAAATTTACAAATTGCCTTCAGAATGAGCTTCATTACCAATGTTAAACAGAATATTTTCATTAGCAAATGTAATCTCCAATTATTTTGGGAAAATTGTAACATCTGTTTCCATTTAATGGCTGAGCTCATAAAATATTCCACTGCTTTGAGCAGCGTTTGAATCTATGATTCTAATGCCAAGTGTCTAGTACATCTTGCTGTCTGTACCAGCAAGAACAAAGGACCATCATCACACTCCCCACACTTGTATCTCGGGTTGCCAACTGTCCCGTATTAGCCGGGACATCCCGTATTGCTACGCAACCCGCCTTTCGGCCCGGGCGGCCGCCATTGGTGGAGCGGGAGCACGTGGCCGCTGGCTGGGTATGGTCACGTGGGGCGCGGGGCGGTGACATCACCTTGTCCCGTATTTGGGAGTGAGGAAGTTGGCAGCCCTACTTGCATCTTCCATGAGGCTAGTTTGTAATCAAGACCCAAATCCCAGCCATTGAGATTTGGTGTGTGATCATCCCACTGGCAACACAGCTCGTTCAGCTCAGGACAGCCTCAGCCCAAGGCGTCCGAGCCCGTTATCAAGAACTTCTGGAGCACAGGAGGGTGAGGGGAGACCTGATAAAAGAACATTAAGTTAGGAGGCATAGATGGGGTAGACAGTCAGAGCCTTTTCCCCAGGGTGGAGATGTCAAACTGGAGTGGGCACAGCTTTAAGGCGAGAGGGGCAACCTTTAAAGATGTGTGGGGCAGGTGCTTTTAAACAGAGGGTTGTGGGTGCCTAGAATGCACTGTCAGGGTGGTAGTGGAGGCAGATGCAATCGTGGCATTTGAGAGACTTTTAGATAGATGCACAGATAGCAGTGAATGTTGAGATGGAGATCACAAACAGGCAGGTAATTGTTGGACTTGGCATTTTGTTCATCAAGGAACGTTGGCTGAAGCACCTGTTCCTCTTCTGCACTGTTCTATTTTCTATGTTCTAACCTACTTATACTAATCCTCACCAATCTTGTTTTATTCTGCCCACAGTATGATCAACTTCCCATATTCAGCTGCTCACCTGTAGACGAGAGGTAATTTATCAGGGTGATAAGATCACAAGAAAATATAAACAAGAGTACGCCCTCTTGTCCATCAGTCCTGTGCTGCCATTCAATATAATCACAGCTGCCCATCATTCCTCTTCCTCAGAACCCTAATTCATCGATGTTTCAAATGTTCATCTCTCTCCACCACAGACACATCCTCCCTCCACACCCTCTTGGGCAGAGAATGCCAGAATTCCACATACCTTCTGAAAGTAGACATTTCTACACAGCCCGGTTTTAAAGGATGGTCTGCTTGTTTTGTGACCAGGTCCTAACGTTCATGACAACTGTCCCATTGGTGCCGACAAGGCAACGTCTACCCTGGCTACCCCAGGGTCTGATTGACCGGCCTGATTAATCAGTGCGGAATTTCCTCTTCTCCTTATTTCCTTTTCACCTGTTGTTGAACAAGTCGAAGGCTGACCATGTTTGATTGTCCCAACACTCTAGTTGATGCAAGATGAATCAATCCATTTTCATCAGCTCTTGGCAATCACAGGTTCCATAATATCAAACATCGTGCAAGTTTGGATTCTGTGCAATCATCATCTCAGAGACGTTGTGAAGGCAACGGATGCTTCTTGGTGTTAATTTGATTCCCAGGGATGTCAGCCATGGCTTTTCACTTTGCTAACAATCAGGAGGTCCCTGACAAGGTATGGTTTGCTGCCAAATTAGTTTACAGATGTTATCATCAATTCAAACTATACACAAGACTTAGTTTGTTGCAAAGATACGCAGTGAAAGTACATGGATCAGATGTAGTTTAAGGTTAGAAAATAAATCAGAAAAATAATAAACTGATCAAAACTGTGCTTAATAACAGCAACAGCGTGATGTATATAACAGCATCAACATAGTAAAAGACTCAGGAGCATTGGCAGCACAGAGACATTGGGGGATAGTACAACAGAACAGAAGATCACAAAACTTGATATCATGTTTGGCACAAACATTGTGGGCCGAAGGGCCCTTTCCTGTGCTGTTCTCTGTTCTATGATTCCCAGCTTAGGCTAATACTTAGGTGTTAAGGATTGCCTTACAGAAGGGAAGAGAGAGGAGAGGCAGGGAAGGTCAGATTAAGTGGAAGATGGACGAAGCTAAATGTACAATATGAATAGCAGAGGATGTGCCAGGGCTCAGAATTGGAGAAGCCCAGAGCATCGTTGGGCTAGAAAAGCTCGCTGAAAGTGATTGGGTATTTGTGTTTGGTGTTACCTGTGTACGTGATGTGCAAATGCTTCGACCCTGCTGAGTGGCACAGACTTCAAATAATGGTCTATGTCTATCTGAAGGATCCATCCGGGTAAGTTGCCAGGGGTTCAGGCAGCACCTGCTGTAAACACCAGGGCTCCATGATGATCCACACAGCATCTCAGTGGCACATTAATTGGTGCAGTCACACAGCTCCAGACACCCAGATTCATTCCTGATCCAGACACAAAATGCTGGAGTAACTGTGGTTAAGAGTCTTCCTCAGACTGAAGAAAGGTCTCGTCATTCCTTCTCACCAGAGATGCTGCCTGTCCCGCTGAGTTACTCCAGCTTTTTGTGTCTATCTTCGGTGTAAACCAGCATCTGCAGTTCCTTCCCATTCACTCCTGACCTCAAGGTCTTTCCTCATTTGGGATTTCCAGCATGTGGAGTTTTGTTGTATTTGTTAGTTTGATTTGTGATCTGGCTCGTTTATTACATATCCATGACAATGTATGAATGAGTGGTGATTGCTGAGCTGGGGAACACCTTGGGAAGGCTGCGTTCAATCACGCCTCGTGTAATGTGTCACACTAGACAAGAGGTGACCATGTGATGGGAAGCATCTCTCTGTTTACCAATGCTGTAACCAGGGCATGTCTCAGCACTTACTGCACAGTAACACTGAGTGGAAGATGCTGTTGCTATCAGTGTGTAAATCAGCCAGCAACATTGAAGGGAAAGGCTCTCCACAAATTGCAAATTGTCACATTTCAGAATGATTTGTATGGCCCTGTTTTTAGCCTTGTGAGCCTGGTGCCTTCACATCACTCTCTCAGTTACTTCCACAACATTGCTGCAATTGCAGATTAATTGACAATTAAACTCCGGGCTGAAAGTTAAATCTGGTAATTAACAGCACTAGCACCCATTTAATGATGAGGTAATTGTCAATTATTGTCTCTGAAATGCTCTCACCCAGAAAGTGAACAATTCAGTGTGCACTTCCTTTAGGCAAAGAAGTTAAAACCAAACCTGCTTTTCATTTCCTTTCCCTTTTGCAATCAAATCCATCCTTCTTTTCATATTTCTTTCGGTCCCTGATTTCACCCCACTCCATTGATCCTTCTCAATATCTCTAACTATGGAGGGTCTTAGGATTAGATATCCCACCACAACTCAACATTCTCGGCCGGTGGTGCAACGGTAGAGTTGCTGCCTCACAGCCACAGGCCCGGGTTCCATCCTGACTATGGGTGCTGCCTGTACGGAGTTTGTACGCTCCCCCTGATATCTGCGTGAGTTTTCTCTGAGATCTTATTTTTCCTCCCACACTCCAAAGACGTACAGGTTTGTAGGTGAATTGGCTTGGTGTAGGTGTAAAGGGTGTGTAGGGTAGTGTTAGTGTGCAAGGATCGCTGGTCGGTGTGGACTCGGTGGGCCGAAGGGCCTGTTTCTACACTGTATCACTAAAATAAACAATGATTAACTCCTGTAAGTCATTTCATCATAAAACGAAGTGTTCAAAATGGTTTCAGGCCTGACCACACGGGTAACTTGCCTACAAGGAATGCACAATCTGTGAATTACACCATGGGTGGGATTCAGTGAATGCGGGGTCTACATGTTCCACATAGTCACATGGAGGGGGAAGATGGAGCAGGTGCAATGGGACTAGCTTAGATTCTGGTCGGCATGGGTGAGTTGGGCTGAAGGGCCTGTCTGTGCTTTATGACGCCATGACATGTTCCGCATGGACTGACGGAAGCTTGTGGTATAATGGTCTTCATGGTTGAGATTGGCAGCATGATCCTCATTCCCTGCTGGTTCCTCTGGTCTATGGAGCTGAGTGACCAGTTTCTAAACAAACAGCTGGAGATTGTCACCGTAAGGCACTTTTTAAAGTATCGTGTACCCAATTGTGGAGCTGGGGGCGGCTGGATTCGCAGAGCTGGACACCTTCATTCCCAATCTTTCCTCTCTTCCTGCTTGTCACCTCCTCCCAGACCTTGCCTCTCTCTCCATCCCGCCCACTCTCATGGTCCATAACATCATCTCCAATGGAAGTATTCACCAAGCAGTGACAAGCCAATGTTCAGGCCAGGGCATTGGGTAGGGTGAAGATTCTTGACTTCAACCAGCCTAATGCTGTTATGATGCTGGTAGTCAAAGACTGTGATGGACGTTGGTGTTCAAATTGTGTGTCTTGTGTCTTTTACTCTATACTGTTGTGGTTGCGTGGCAAATGATTTTTGTTCAATTCATTTTGAATGACAATAAAGGCATATTATTATTATCAAGGGTTATGGTGAGAAGGCAGGAGAATGGGGTGCACCAGCCATGATCAAATGGTAGGGCAGACCCGATGGGCCAAATGGCCTCATTCTGCTCCTATGTCTTCTGATCTTATAAAGAATTGGCCAAAGAAGACCAGGGTCACAGTCTCAGTTGACTGGTGTCCTCAGGCAGAGGGATTTGTCCAGAGACATAGTGAAATGGTTCACTAAATCAGTCCCAATTGTAACGGTGAGAACAGGATTAAGATCGCGTTGCCGTCATTCTGACTTGAAATGATGTTGCCGCAGGAGAGTTGGAGCCTGTTCCTGCCCCAACAATCTGTCCTTCGAGCACTTAGCTCCCACTCCGTGACCAGCAGCCGGCATGCTCCACACTCCACGCTCAAACCACGCTCCACTATTAATCTTCCTGAGGGAATTTGCAGGAAGGCCCAACTACAGGTCATACATTGCAAACTGAATTAGCAGACTGATGTTGGTGTGGATAAGGAGCGGGCTGCACTCTGGCAGACGGAAGGAAGGTGGTTGTCAATGCCTGTGGTTGCAGTGTCGATCGGTCACAGGTGCATTCCTGAGAGGACGATCATTAAGGGCCACTAGACTTCACCAACTTGATCAGTGAGCCGGGGAAAGGGACTGGAAAACAGTCTGCAAACCTAACAGGTTCAGACAAGGGTCACCACGTTGTTCAAACTAGACAGGGTTGGAACATGTGCAAGTATTAGTTACATCATTGCGGAGTTCAGTCTGAAGAAGGGTCTCGACCCAAAACATCACCCATTCCTTCTCTCCTGAGATGCTGCCTGACACGCTGAGTTACTCCAGCATTTTGTGAATAAATACCTTCCATTGCGAAGTTAATCTGTTGGTGTTGCAACTCAGAGTAATGTGGAGCGCTTAATTAGTGCGGGTGTCAGGGGTTGTGGGGAGAAGGCAGGAGAATGGGGTTGAGATGGAAAGATTGATCAGCCATGATTGAATGGCGGAGTAGACTTGATGGGCCGAATGCTCCTTTAACTTATGAACTTATGGAACAAATTGTTCAGATGTAAGGTACGTCCAGATGATACATTTGTTTTATTTAGATTATCTGAAAGAGTTGATGTTGCTGTGAACCCTATTTGCTTCTCCTCCCCATTCTTCATTTGCCTGTCACCGTGCTGCTGTTCTCAAGACCAGTCTGAACAAGGGTCTCGACCCGAAACGTCACCCATTCCTTCTCTCCACAGATGCTGCCTGACCCGCTGAGTTACTCCAGCACTTTGTGAAACGTCACCTATCCATGTTCTCCACAGATGCTGCCTGACCCGCTGAGTTACTCCAGCACTTTGTGAAACGTCACCTATCCATGTTCTCCACAGATGCTGCCTGACCCGCTGAGTTACTCCAGCACTCTGTGAAACGTCACCTATCCATGTTCTCCACAGATGCTGCCTGACCCGCTGAGTTACTCCAGCATTTTGTGTCTACCTGCTGTTCCCATGTTTGACCAAGATGACACTTTTTATGAAAAGATTTGAACTGCATGGTGGCGCAGCGGGTAGAACCGAAACATCCCCTATTCCTTCTCTGTTGAGATGCTGCCGGAGTCACTCCAGCTGTAGGTCACAGACTCGCACTTTACCAACGAATTCTCAACAGTGTTATAAGAAATGGACAGGACAGGCTTGTTCATTAAAGCAGGCGATTGGACTCTCTATTAAAGCTATTAGAAAAAATGTGCTCTAATAACAAGTAATTTTCTGTGTCACTAATGAAGGTTGATGACATTGCTGACTGAACCTTAATCGTGTGTGGAACCCGTTTTATCAGCACAGTGAGGTCCCTGGAGTTACGGTTCCTGTGTTGGATCAGGGCAGCACGGTGGCGCAGCGGTAGAGTTGCTGCCTCACAGCACCAGAGACATGGGTTCGATCCTGACTAAGGGTGCTGTCTGTACGGAGTTTGTACGTTCTCCTCGTGACCTGCGTGGGTTTTCTCTGGGTGCTCCGGTTTCTTCCCACACTTCAAATATGTTCAGGTTTGTAGGTTAATTGGCATCTGTAAAATTGTAAAATTGTCCCCAGTGTTTCGGATTGTGCTAGTGTGTGGGGATCAGTGGTTCATGTTGACTCAGTGACCCGTCCACAATGTATAAATACAGGATAAAGGGAATAACGTTTAGTGTAAGGTCAAGTCCAGTAAAGTCCAATTAAAGACAGTCCAAAGGTCTCCAATGAGGTAGAAGGGTCAGGACAACCCTCTGGTTGGTGATGGGATGGTTCAGTTGCCTGATGGCAGCTGGGAAGAAAGTGTCCCTGAACGTGTAGCTAGCTTTGGCAAATGTTTTGTGTGATCTAACTCCACTCTCTAAGGAACCACACAGGAAAAGAAAGTTTGCTTTTACCGATCACGTTTGAAAATAAAACTGACATTCATTGTACGCTGGTGAAAGTGCTAAGAGTAATTAATTATACCTTGTTGCTGGTGCAGAGAACCCAGCGATAGAGAGTTTGACATAATTGTCCCAACTCTGACAAACCCAGTCGTGTGTCTCCTGTGTTAGTGAGGATGGCCCCAATTTTCTGGTGTTCTTGTGCACGGTTTAATTAGCTCATGAAGCTTGGATGTGGAGCGGTGGAGAACACCAAAGGGATCCTGCTTCTTAGGCTGTTCTTGCATCAGCATCTGCTTTGTTAATCCTGCAGGCCCCTTTCACCAATGTAAATGCCAGAGAGCTGCCATTAGAAGATGACACCTGATCACTGATTTGTGTGGTCTGAAGAAGGGCCTCGACCCGAAACGTCACCCATTCCTTCTCTCCAGAGATGCTGCCTGTCCCGCTGAGTTACTCCAGCTTGTTGTGTCTTTCTTTGCTGATTTGTGTGTCAGGGACAGCTCCCAGCAGTGCCCGGCTCCAGCTGGCATTTGGGCTGGGGTATGCTTAGCCAAGTGGCTCTCAGAAGCAAAACCTCTCCTGGGATCATCTACCAATGAAACTCTACACCCAACGGTGTGCTCTGGCACTCCAACCCACCAGAAACCAGCGTCGTGTGGAGGAAGGAACTGCAGGTGCTGATTTACACCGAGGACAGATACAAAATGCTGGAGTAACTCAGCGGGACAGGCAGCATCTCTGGACAGAAGGAATGGGTGATGTTTCGGGTCGAGACTCTTCTTCAGACTGACAGTCAGGGGAGAGGAGACATGGAGATATGGAAGGGTAAGGTGTGAAAACGAGACATCAAAGGAACTAGCGTAGACTTGACATCATAAACCACAATACTTTGCTTGCTCTGCCTCGTAGCTCCTCCTGAAACTGGGAAATCGCCCAGTCTTTGTTCAGCAAGGAATGGAGATTTCAATGAGGGGTCCCACTGATGAATCTTTGTTGGCATTTCCAGAGGTGCAGCAGATTGATCAGGCTGCAGTCCGCTGTGAGGTGGATGGGAGGAGGGGAGCATTGCCCATATCCACTGCTGTCTGGCTATGGAAGCGTGCGGGACAATGGCACACGAGCTCTCACCATCAATGACTCACTGGGTTCAGGGTTTACAGTGATGGAGATTTACTCACAGTCGACAGTGGTGTCACCATCCAACTGAACCACAAGCATGAACACCTTTTAGAGAAATATGTTCTCAGCACATTAATATCAAATGTAAATCCGAAGAAGGGTCTCGACTGGAAACGTCACCCATTCCTTCTCTCCAGAGATGCTGCCTGTCCCGCTGAGTTACTCCAGCATTGTGTGTCTGTCTTCAATATCAAATGTAATTTTGAATGAGTAAACACAGGCCAGGAGAGGAAATGAGTTAAATCAGCAGTTAGGTATGAGTTTCCTGCTGCCTGTACCAAGGATGAGTTTACTCTGTGACAAGCCTGTAATTATGGCTTGCAATTGCCTGTTTGGTGGAGCTGGTGAGGATGTAATGGTGGGGTGGGGAGGAGGAAGCAGGTGTCTCCATCATCTGGTGATCTGACACCGGGCAAGGCCACATCTTACGCTGCCATTGGCTCTGAGGATGACTAAGACATTAAAAGCACACATCCCCTGGCAGAGAGTGCCGGGCAGCACGGTGGCACAACAGTAGAGCTGCTGCCTCACAGCGCCAGAGACCCGGGTGTTGTCTGTACGCAGTTTGTACGTTCTCCCCGTGACCACGTTTGTTTTCTTTGGGTGCTCCAGTTTTCCCCCACATCCCAAAGACGTGCGGCTTGCCTGTGGAACTCGTTATCCCCCACCCCACAGCCAACAATGGATCATTGCCTTCTATATCCCTAATTTCCCTTTCCCTGACTCTCAGTATGGAACATCACCTATTCATTATCTCCATTTTCGCTGAGTTACTCCAGCTTTTTGTGTCTATCTCAGTTTGTAGGTTAATTGGCTTCAGCAAAATTATAAATGGCCCCGAGTATGTAGGACAGTGCTAGTGTACGGGGTGATCACTAGTCAGCACGGCCTTGGTGGGCCGAAGAGCCTGTTTCAGCGCCGTATCTCAAGTTTAAGGAGGCAGCCTTTATGCTGCACTTGAGTGGGGTTGGTATTCTGTTTTCTGTAAGTATTGGCTGCTCCAGGACTAGAAGCTGGGCCAGTGGAGGATGTGATGAGGTGCCACATTCCCACCCAACCCCATGGTATCAGAGAAGGTCCGGTCTGCCCCAGCCTCCTCTCGTCACCTTGCTCGAACGGTAAACGTTGTCCACAGCCTCTCTCCAATGCTTTACTGACCAGTCACTCTCGTTAAGGTACGTTGATACAACTTAATGTTCCCCACCTGCTGCTCGATGGTGTATAAAGTCACCTCCCATTTACCAGCTCAGTCCCAGCATTCCCATAATGTCTAAAAATATAACAGGTTGTCTTTAATACTCTCAGTAAAGGAGACTCTACAACTCCATGGTGTCGAGACTTCCAAAGATGCACCACCCTGGGGGTGGTAACATGTCTCCTCATCCCTGTCCCAAATGGCCAACAACTTATTCTGGATTCTCACCCGTGGTTCCACACACCCCAGACAGGCTAAACATCAACACCACATCCATTCTGGAAGCCCCAGAAGAATTATGTGCAATTCAATGAATAACCTCTCATTAATCTCAACTCCAGACAGAATTGGATCAGTCTGATTAATCTCTCCTCATGCAACCAGCGCCCCATTCAGGAATTACTCCAATGAATCTTCACTGCACTCACTCTGTGACTAGTGTAGACATTAGTTTACAGATACGCCACGGAAACAGGCCCTTCGGCCCACCGAGTCCATGTTGACCATCGATCACTAGTTCACACTAGTTCTATGTTATCCCACTGTCTCATCCACTCCCATCCACTCCCCACACACCAGGGGGAGTTACAGAGGGACAATTAACCTACAAATCGGCACCGGGGAAGATGTGCCAACACGAGAGATGCTAGTTGCAAACGGTGGAGGAAATACGATGATCAGGGAGGGGGGAGGGGGGAGAGAGGAGGTGGGGGATGGGGGAGGTGGGGGGAGAGAGGGGGGAGGGGGAGAGAGGAGGTGGGGAGAGAGGAGGTGGGGGGAGGGGGAGAGAGGAGGTGGGGGGAGGGGGAGAGAGGAGGTGGGGGAGGGGGAGAGGAGGTGGCGGGGGGAGAGAGGTGGTGGGGGGGAGAGAGGAGGTGGGGGAGGGGGGAGAGAGGAGGTGGGGAGGGGGGAGAAAGGAGGTGGGGGAGGGGGGAGAGAGGAGGTGGGGGAGGGGGGAGAGAGGAGGTGGGGAGGGGGGGAGAGAGGAGGTGGGGAGGGGGGAGAGAGGAGGTGGGGGAGGGGGGAGAGAGGAGGTGGGGGAGGGGGGAGAGAGGAGGTGGGGAGGGGGAGAGAGGAGGTGGGGGAGGGAATGCAGGAATTACTTGAAATTGGAGAAGTCAACATTCATGCCACTGGGTTGCAAACTGCCTAAGTGAAAACTAAACTAAACTTTGTTTTTGTCCATTGATCTATCTTCAATTCACACTCCCAACAGAATGCATTCTAATTTTATTTCATAATCTCCGGTGTGGAACATAAATGACTGTCATCACATGACCAATACTCTACAGCAACTTTTACCTATTCTGCTCAACACAATTTCAAAAAACTCTAATAAATTTGTCGAATCGTGTTTCCTTTTCCCGATGTCGATGTTGAGTGCAGATCTTATTCTTATTTCCTGTGCCTGCTTTCCTCTCGCATAATAATAGATACCGAGCTCTGAAGGTTGTGTTCCTCTCTCTATAAATGGTCAATGTGATGGAGAATGACACAGGTGTTGGGCATTGAACACAAACAGGCCCGTGTTGGTTTTAATCTTCCACGCACAACCTGACAGCACTTTCAATAGTAACTTCTACAAGGCAATTGGACAATGTTTGAAGTGGAAACTGTAGTCAGCCAGGAGCAAAGGGCAGACAGTGGGACTAATCAGGCCATTCCCTCAATAATCCACCACCAGCCCAGTGGGCCAAGCCTTGTGTCCACGCTGGTGCATGTTCCTCCATTATGCATCCTTCCATCCCTCATGACTATCCACACACTTGACCATTCAGATTAGAAGCTTCTGAAGGTCTCCACTCTTCCCAAAATCCATATGAAAATAAAACTCTTCACTGAAACCCATCAGAGATGAGATTACAAAATGTCGCTACATCATTGGAGGATGGTATGAAGCCCATTGACGTGGCCTTGTGATTCTGGGGTGGACCACCCACGGCTCACATTTAAAGAGAACCGTTCATTCATGTTGACAGAGAGTTGGTGTTAATGACTTTAAAACGAGATGCAGACGTTGGCATCCATCCACATGCATGGTGCCACTCAGTACTTGATTGAACGGGAGTCTTGCCAGGAAGGGATGTGTGGCAAGCTTCCAACAGGCCATTAGAATGGCCAGCACGTGCATCTCCTCAACGCCAACGCTCAAAGCAGAGCAAGAAGGATGTGTGGGCTTCTCCCAGATTAACTGAGCTGGTTGCGGGATCCTGCTGTGCAGACCATTGACCAGAGCTGCAACCATCAATGCAGTAGGACTTTATTGTCACATGTACCTAGGCACCGTGAAATCCATTTTAATTCATACAGTGTAATAAAAACCTCACTACACATAGGCACAACCACTCTTTAGACCATAGAGATCCAACATGGAAACAGACCCTTCAGCCCACAGAGTCCACACTGAATAGCGATCACTAGCACTATCTTACACACTAGGGGCAATTTACTATCTTTTACCAAAGCCAATTAACCTACAAACTTGTATGCCTTTGGAGTGTGGGAGCAAACCAGAGCACCTGGAGAAAACCCACGTGATCACAGGGAGAACGTACAAACTCTGTACAGACAACACCAGTGGTCAGGATCGAACTCGGGTCTCTGGTGCTGTAAGGCATCAACTCTACTACTGCTCAATCATACCCTCTACTCTGGGCATGAGTCTCTGTGCATCCACCCGATCTATTCCTCCCATGATTTTGTACACCTCAATAAGATCACCCCTCATCATCCTGCGCTCCAAGAAATAGTCTT
The DNA here is from genome assembly GCF_053455715.1 of Rhinoraja longicauda. Classification (NCBI taxonomy): domain Eukaryota; kingdom Metazoa; phylum Chordata; class Chondrichthyes; order Rajiformes; family Arhynchobatidae; genus Rhinoraja; species Rhinoraja longicauda. The sequence goes on from NC_135985.1 coordinate 816,047, forward strand.
AGCCTGCTCAACCTCTCCCTGTAGCACATGCTCTCGAATCCTGGCAACATCCATGTAAAACTTCTCTGCAACCTTCCCAGCTTGCAACATGAACTGAACACAATACTTTAAACGTGGCCTTAGAGTCTGGTGTTCAGTTCACTACTTAACTAAAAGTAATACTTTTACTGCACTGTATGCAAGAACGGAATGTTACTGTACCTCGGTACATGTGACCAATAATTCACCATTGCCCCATTGATTCAATCAGGGCAAAGCTCTAAGTGTCAATATCAAAATGAAGGGCGTGGTTCCAGTGAATGGAAAAGTAAAGAGCAAAGTGACAGCAAAGTGAAAATATAGAACAAGGGAGTTTCCTCTGAGAGGCGCCTATACCTGGCGATCATTAAACGTTATTCAGTCGGGAGCTGGTCAGCTGGAAGTGAGAGATTTACCAAACACCTGCAGGTTTGTAGGTCAATTGTCTTGGTAGAAGTGTAAAATTGTCCCTAGTGTACGTAGGATAGTGTTAGTGTGCAGGGATCGCTGGGCGGTGTGGACTCGGTGGGCCGAAGGGCCTGTTTCCAGGCTGTATCTCTAAACTAAACTAAACTGGGGAGTTGTGATAGTTGGGAAGTTGGTTGAAGATCTTGCTCGAACTATGAGTGAAATCCTAGATCGATCTCAAATTTTGGGCACAGAAATGCCTTCTGGCGCTCTGCCAAAGCATGTGTGATCCATGTTACACCACAATAAAGTGGACCATGCAGTCCTCGGCCTTATCTGGCACTCTTATGGCTGCTAATCCTCTCCATGCAGGAGGCCCAGCGGTTATTTTTAGTATCTCTTACCATGTAGCCTTTCATTGTGGAGAGCACAGATCCTGATGGGACATCCATCTGCTCCGAATCAAATCTATTAGCGTGTATATTTTCCATGTGCATGTGTAAGTGGAAATTCACTGACACTGAGCAGATCCAGATTGACAACCAACATGTTCCCACATACGAGATTTATAGTCTACAAGCCTCAGGGCTAATGGGCTAACCTTCTTCTCAGGCAATGATATCAGTTTGAGTTTCTACTCTAGTTGTGTGAATTTGGAGGTGACCGCTGAGGCCAGTGTAGGACCTGTAGACTCTTCCATACTAGGTGCTCAAAACCAACAACATGTATAAGAAAGATAGACACAAAGTGCTGGAGTAACTCAGCAGGTCAGGCAGCATCTCTGGAGAAAATAGATGGGTGACGTTTCAGGTCGGGACCCTTCTTCCTGACCCGAAATGTCACCCATCGTTTTTCCCCAGAGATGCTGCTGACCTGCTGAATTACTCCAGCACTTTGTGTCTATCTTTGGTATAAACTAACATCTGTAGTTCTTTGTTTCTACACTAAGGGGCCACAGTTTAAGAATAAGGGGTAGGCCATTTAGAACGGAGATGAGGAAGAACTTTTTCAGTCAGAGAGTGGTGAAGGTGTGGAATTCTCTGCCTCAGAAGGCAGTGGAGGCCAGTTCGTTGGATGCTTTCAAGAGAGAGCTGGATAGAGCTCTTAAGGATAGCGGAGTGAGGGGGTATGGGGAGAAGGCAGGAACGGGGTACTGATTGAGAGTGATCAGCCATGATCGCATTGAATGGCGGTGCTGGCTCGAAGGGCTGAATGGCCTCCTCCTGCACCTATTGCCTATTGTCTATTGTCTATTGTCTAACCTCTTGTGCCATGTAGGCTTGTCACACCCACTGACGTTCCCATCTACAGGTATCTCATCTTCAATTTAAAAGGACAACTCCATTTTCAATGTCGGCAACATCCTGATAAATCTTCTCTGAACCCTTTCATGCTTGACAGCATATTTGCTATAACTTTGTGTCATCATTGGTATAAAACAGTGTCTGCAGTTCTTCTTCTGCTGTTTCTTCTATTTCCGTCTTTCCTAGTTCTGACAAAGGGTCTCAGATCTGAAACCTTCACTATTTCCCATTCGTAGTTGCTGTGAGTCCAAGAATCTTTTTAAATTTCAGATTTCCAGCACCTGAAAGGTTTTTTCTATATTTTTATTTGAAGAGCAGAGGAAATTAGGAGTAAAAGTCCAAAGATCCCTGAAGGTGGCAGCAAAGGTAGGCAGGGTGGTGAATAGGACCTGCACGACAGTTACCTTATTAGTCATGACAAGGTATCAAACAGAGGATACTGCTGGAAGGTGGTCCTCTGGCTGGGCATCTGTGACTAGCAGTGATCCACAGGGATCTGTGACCAGCAGTGATCCACAGGGATCTGTGCTGTAACATATTATATTATATTATATTATAAATATATTCCATTATATATTGTATTAATACATTACATTTTATATTCCAATATATATTATTATATATGTTATATTAATATATTATTATATTATATTATATTATATTATATTATATTACATTATATTATATTATATTATATTATATTATATTATATTACATTATATTATATTACATTACATTACATTATATTATTATATTATATTATATTATATTATATTATATTATATTATATTATATTATATTATATTATATTATATTATATTATATTACATTACATTACATTATATTATATTATATTATATTATATTACATTACATTATATTATATTACATTATATTATATTATATTATATTATATTATATTATATTATATTATATTATATTATATTATATTATATTATATTATATTATATTATCAATATATCAATATATTAATATATTACATTATACATATTATATTATTGACACATTACTATATGTTTAGAGATACAGCATGGAAACAGGCCCTTCAGCCCACCGAGTCCGTGCCGACCAGCGACCCCCACACATTGACACTATCCTACACACACTAGGGACAAATTTTACATTTATACCAAGTCAATGGTGGCACGGTAGCGCAGCGGTAGAGTTGCTGCTTTACAGTGAATGCAGCGCCGGAGACACAGGTTCGATCCTGACTACGGGTGCTGCACTGTAAGGAGTTTGTACGTTCTCCCCGTGACCTGCGTGGGTTTTCTCCGAGATCTTCGGTTTCCTCCCACACTCCAAAGACGTACAGGTATGTAGGTTAATTGGCTGGGTAAATGTAAAAATTGTCCCTAGTGGGTGTAGGATAGTGTTAATGTACGGGGATCACTGGGCGGCACGGACTTGGAGGGCCGAAAAGGCCTGTTTCCGGCTGTAGATATATGATATGATAATTAACCTACAAACCTGTACGTTTTTAGAGTGTGGGAGGAAATTGGAGATCCCAGAAAAAACCCAGGCAGGTCACGGGGAGAGCGTACAAACTCCGTACAGACAGCACCCGTAATCAGGATCAGACCCGGGTTCTGGCGCTGTGAGGCAGCAACTCTACCGCTGCGCCAACGTGCCGACCTAGATAGATGTGGAGGCAGATACAGCAGCAACATTTAAGATGCACTTAACCAGGCTGGGAATGGGTGATATAGACCACATGCGTGCAGGTGAGCTGTTTAGATTGGTGTCGTGGGAGGCAGAGCTGTGGTGAGCCATGGGTTTATTCTTGGTACTGGACTATTCCTAGATGTCACGGCAGGAACAGGTCCAAGCAATGGATTTGCTCAATCTGACCAGCTACCTCGCATGACTGGAGAGTGACCAGTGGTCAGTGGGCTGGAGTAAACCATTAGCAAACCACCTCCTATCCCCACCCACCTACCCCCCTCTCCAGGGACAATCGTGAGAAAGAAAGCAAGTGATTTTTGTGGCATGTATTGATTTTCAGAAGGTTTTGATAGAGTTCTAGGTAATATTTTTGTTACTAAAGTAGAAATAGAGGGATGGACTAGTTTGGCATTAGATCAGACTCGTGTACTGATTTTAGAAAGGATGTAAAGGCTTTGGGAAGATTACAGAAAAGATTGAATGGAATAATTCCAGAGATGTGGAAGCAGTCACGGATCTAGACTGGGGAAATGTGTCTTGTTAGCATTAACGTTTCACGGTATAAGGAGAAAAGGGATTTGATAAAAGGATTATGCCAAGAATAGCTGAAGGGATGTTAACCACAAAACCAAAAACATAAAGGATTTACTATTCAAAAAATTCAACTCAACATGAAAGAAATAAGCTTAAAAAACCCACACTGGATCTCAACAATTTTTTCACACAAAGGGTGGTGGATGTATGGAACGAGCAGCCGGAGGATGTAGTTGAGGCTGGGACTATCCCAATGTTTAAGAAACTGTTAGACAGGTACATGGATAGGACAGGTTTGGAGGGATATGGGCGAAACATGGGCAGGTGGGACTAGTGTAGCTGGGTCATGTTGGCCGGTGTGTGCAAGTTGGGCTGAAGGGCCTGTTTCCACGCTGTATCATTCTATGACTCTATGAATCAGTTCACATTTGCACAAATGACAGCCCTCTGTGTCCAATAACAGATTCCATAACTTGTCCAGATTGGGAACTGGACTATTGTGTCTTAACTTGGGCCCTTTCCTTCTCACTGATACTGAGCACTTCTGAATTATACATTATACACCGATCAGCCAAAACATTATGACCACTGACAGGCGAAGTGAATAACATTGATTATCTTGTTACAATGGCAACTGTCAAGGGGTGGGATATATTAGGTAGCCAGTGAACAGTCAGTTCTTGAAGTTAGTGTGTTGGATGCAGGAGAAATGGGCAGGAGTAAAGACCTGAGCGACTTTGACAAGGGCCAAATTGTTATGGCCAGACGACTGGGTCAGAGCATCTCTGAAACGGCAAGGCTTGTGGGGTGCTCCCGGTCAGCAGTGGTGAGTACCGACCGACAGTGGTCCGAGGAGGGACAAACCACAAACCGGCGACAGACAGGGTGTTGGGCGCCCAAGGCTCATCGATGCGCGAGGGCAACGAAGGCTATCCCGTCTGGTCCGAACCGACAGAAGGTCGACTGTGGCACAGGTCACAGAAATTTTTAATGGTGGTGACGGGAGGAATGTGTCACAATACACAGTGCATCGCACCCTGCTGCGTATGGGGCTGCACACAGAGGACCAACAGCATATTAGGCAGGTGGGCATAATGTTTTGGCTGATCGGGTCATAATGTTTTGGCTGATCGGTGTATGCCTAATATCAAACTGACAGTGGTTATGAAAGCAGCAATTTGTAGCCATTGAACTGTGTTGCAGGAACGTTTAGCTTAGTTCCGTTTAGAGATGCAGTGTGGACACAAGCCCTTTGTCCACTGAGTCCACACCGACCATCAATCACCTGTGTATTAGTTCTATGTTATTCCACTTTTGCATCCGACATACTAAGGGCAATTTACAGAAGTCAATTAACCCTCAAACCTGCACATCTTTGGGATGTGGGAGGAAACCGGAGCACCCGGAGAAAATGCACATGGTCATGGCGAACGTGCAAACTCCACACAGACAGCATTGGTGGTGAGGATCAAACCTGGGACTCTGGCGCTGCAAAGCTGCAATCCCGCTGCACCACCGTGCCACACAAACTTGTCATGAGGTCCCACCAGTCACCTACCATACTCTATGGCCATCCCTGCCCCCCCCTGTCACCTCCCACAATGTACACATACACTGGCAATCTTTCCTGTTCCCTTAGTCCAGATGCACAGTCTTGACAAAATGTTATATATAAGGTCATAGAGTCACACGGCACTGAAACAGACCTTTCCACACATCTCTTCCATGTTCACCAACAGACCCCTTCTAAGCTAGACAGGCAATCCCTTCACCTCCTCCCTCGACTCTGTCCAGGTACCCCGACAGTCCTTTCAGGTTAGGCAGAGGTTCACTTGCACCTCCTCCAACCTCATCTACTGTATCGTTGTTCCAGATGTAGACTCATATACATTGGCGAGACCAAACGTAGACTGGGCGTTCGTTTTGCTGAACACCTTCACTCAGTCCGCCAGAGATGCTTCCTGTCTCGCTGAGTTACTCCAGCATGTTGCGTCTATCTTCGGTTTAAACCAGCATCTGCAGTTCCTTCCGACACACCCCTTCTAAGCTAGTCCCAATAACTTATACCTTGTGGCTCCCCACTGTCACACTGAGTTCCTCCAGTGTTCTGTCCTAGTTCTAGGTGTTGCCAAGCCCTGGCCATGGAGAGTTTTGCACGACATCAAGTTCCTTGATTGGTTTCATTAACCGCGATTGTTGACCAACGTGACATTAACCAGACACGACGAGTCTTTCTAAATTGGGTGGAAATTGACCAAAGCAAAGAATGTTAACTTGCCAATAGAGATGCTTTATAATGGAGAGTTCCACCCAAAGCACCAGCGGGTTTATTGAAGATCGAGGGCGCAGAACAAACAGGAAGCGTTCTCTTTGGTTCACCTCGTACTGTCGTGCCACATTCAACACTTGTGCAAGGGAAGGGAAAGAGAATGGCAAAGAGTTATAGTCAGTGATAAATAATAATGAGGTGTATGGTGGGCCTTTGCGAATGTGATCTGGGCAAGCCCTGCAAACCAACGTTTACGCCCAATTTAATTAAACCAGCATTTAGCCTCGGTTTTTTTTAAACCAAAGAAGAAACAGCTCCATTTATTTGATCAAGAAAGGGAACCATAAAATGTTTTAGGGGGAAATTGTGACACTGTTCTTTTTACTACTGGCGTGGTTGCCAAACAGCTGTGCAAACTTAAGGTGAATAAATCAAAGGGGCCAGATAAGCTGCATCTAAGGATCCATAAGGAAATAAGGGAGGAAATTGCAGGAACCTGGGTATTAATCTGCCAGAAACCATTGAGGGTAAGCACTAGTGACTGGGGAATGGGAAATGCAGATGTTAAACTTGGTTTTATTAAATAGTAGAGAAAGTGAGCTGGGAAACAGAGACCAGGGAGTTTGATCTTCATTATGGATAAAACTTTGGAATCTTTTATTAATCGTTGGGCACCATCTGGATAGAAATGAATACTATGATAAGAATGTGGGTTGGAGGGGAGATTGGGCCAATGTAGCTCCTTCCTTTGTCCCGCCCCCCTGACATCAGTCTGAAGAAGGGTCTCGACCCGAAACGTCACCCATTCCTTCTCTCCCGAGATGCTGCCTGACCTGCTGAGTTACTCCAGCACTTTGTGAATGAATCCAGGCTTTTGTTGTGTTGGCTAACAATGTTTCATTGGGGTGGGCTGTGGTGGCAGCAGCAAGGCCCTTTAGAAAGTTACACAAGATGGGTTAATATTAAAAATAATAAACAACGTCTTTACATCAAGGGTAGTAGGTATATGGAGCGAGCTGCCAGAGGAGGTCATTGAGGGAGGTACTATCACATGTGGACAGGTACATGGATAGGAAAGGTGTAGACGGAAATGGTCCAAACCCAGGCAGGTGGGACGAGTGTAGATGGGGCATGTTGGTTGGCAAGGGCATGTTGGGCTGAAGGGCCTGTTTGTCTCTGATTCTAAAGGAAGGAAGCTGAGGAGATATTTCACAATGGAGGAGGTTGACCATGAGAAGCCAGAAGCTGAATCAGAGGTTGGTACCGGTATGGAGGGTGTCATCAGAAAGGTGATGCATTAAATGCAGCAGCTGCCGTGAGCACTCAGCACCATGCAGCAAGGCTCCTGTGCAGGGTTTCCACTGTGCCAGTGGTGAGAAGGCTGGTTGTCCACTCATTAATGTTCATCAAAGCACCAAGGCTCTCACTGCTCTGCAACATCCTCACTAAACGTGCTGTGAAGTTAGTAATAGCAAGGCAGGGAAATACCGTGAGACAGCAGCACATTACAGGTGACACCAGGAGTCACGGGCAAAAAACTGCCTTCTATAAACTGTTTGCATTTCATAAATCCACCACCCTAATCACATTATTTAGACTTTTAAAAATTGCAACAACAAAAAACATATTCACAAATAAAAAAGTTCTCGGCTAATTTATAGAGATGATCAGAACAGTTATATCTAATGAAGGAGAGATGGCAGGCAGTTGATGGTACAACTGATTGGCCTGCTCCTTGGGCAGAGTGCTGTGTTCCACTCTTGGTTTATCAGGCTGTGGGTTGTTCAAGTCTGGTTTCTTCCCAGAGTGACAATGCTGAAGTAGTGTAGAACCAGAGGAAACCCATGGGGTCACAGGGAGAACGTACAAACTCCACACAGACAGCACTTACTGTATCGGGGAGGGGAAGGGGGTTGATAGGCTGATGGTTGGACAAAGGCCAGAGATGAAAAGCAATGTGAAAGATCCCGTTTAAGCACAAGCTCATTTCTTCTACCAGTTTTATCATAACATTCCAGAACACACAAGTTACAAAGCGAAGCTTAGGATAAACCTCCTGAACAACTGCAACTGTTGGCGATTGGGAGTGAGGGACTCACTGAATGCACATCATTCAGATCCTCATTATACAAAACACTTTCCAAAAATGTTTGTGTATCTCTGATGCCAGCTTATAGCAACTAGAATGAAAAATAGAAAGCTACAGGAAATAATTGCTATATTTTCTAAATGGAAAAAAATTCACCTTCATACAAAGATAGACACAAAATGCTGGAGTAACTCAGCGAGACCAAAGAAGGGTCTCGACCCGAAACGTCACCCATTCCTTCTCTCCAGAGATGCTGCCTACTCCAGTGACTCTATCTTTGGTTCAAACCAGAATCTGCAGTTCCTTCCCACACAATCACCTTCATCCATGTGAGTTACATATTAGCACTAAAACGTGCTCCTTCTTACATACAAATGTTTTCATTTTCCAATCAGTTGCTGCAGAAGCTTCTGGAAGATGGTGATAAATGCATCTTGGCGCCTGGCAGCAGTCAGGCAGTGGGGTGCAGCAGTCAGGCAGTGGGGTGCAGCAGTCTGGCAGTGGGGTGCAGCAGTCTGGCAATGGGGTGCAGCAATCTGGCAGTGGGGTGCAGCAGTCAGGCAGTGGGGTGCAGCAGTCTGGCAGTGGGGTGCAGCAATCTGGCAGTGGGGTGCAACAGTCTGGCAATGGGGTGCAGCAGTCTGGCAATGGGGTGCAGCAGTCAGGCAGTGGGGTGCAGCAGTCTGGCAGTGGGATGCAACAGTCTGGCAGTGGGGTGCAGCAGTCTGGCAGTGGGGTGCAGCAGTCTGGCAGTGGGGTGCAGCAGTCTGGCAGTGGGGTGCAGCAGTCTGGCAGTGGGGTGCAGCAGTCTGGCAGTGGGGTGCAGCAGTCTGGCAGTGGGGTGCAGCAGTCAGGCAGTGGGGTGCAGCAGTCTGGCAGTGGGGTGCAGCAGTCTGGCAGTGGGGTGCAGCAATCTGGCAGTGGGGTGCAGCAGTCTGGCAGTGGGGTGCAGCAGTCTGGCAGTGGGGTGCAGCAGTCTGGCAGTGGGGTGCAGCAGTCTGGCAGTGGGGTGCAGCAATCTGGCAGTGAGGTGCAGCAATCTGGCAGTGGGGTGCAGCAGTCTGGCAGTGGGGTGCAGTGGGGTGCAGCAGTCCGGCAGTGGGGTGCAGCAGTCTGGCCGTGGGGTGCAGCAGTCAGGCAATGGGGTGCAGCAGTCTGGCAGTGGGGTGCAGCAATCTGGCAGTGGGGTGCAGTGGGGTGCAGCAGTCCGGCAGTGGGGTGCAGCAGTCCGGCAGTGGGGTGCAGCACAGGCAGTGGGGTGCAGCAGTCAGGCAGTGGGGTGCAGCCGTCTGGCAGTGGGGTGCAGCAGTCCGGCAGTGGGGTGCAGCAGTCTGGCAGTGGGGTGCAGCAGTCTGGCAGTGGGGTGCAGCAGTCTGGCAGTGGGGTGCAGCCGTCTGGCAGTGGGGTGCAGTGGGGTGCAGCAGTCTGGCAGTGGGGTGCAACAGTCTGGCAGTGGGGTGCAGCAGTCTGGCAGTGGGATGCAGCCGTCTGGCAGTGGGGTGCAGTGGGGTGCAGCAGTCTGGCAGTGGGGTGCAGCAGTCTGGCAGTGGGGTGCAGCAGTCTGGCAGTGGGGTGCAGCAGTCTGGCAGTGGGGTGCAGCCGTCTGGCAGTGGGGTGCAGCAGTCTGGCAGTGGGGTGCAGCAGTCTGGCAATGGGGTGCAGCAGTCTGGCAGTGGGGTGCAACAGTCTGGCAATGGGGTGCAGCAGTCTGGTAGTGGGGTGCAGCCGTCTGGCAGTGGGGTGCAGCCGTCTGGGTGTGGGGTGCAGCACAGGCAGTGGGGTGCAGCAGTCAGGCAGTGGGGTGCAGCAGTCAGGCAGTGGGGTGCAGCAGTCTGGCAGTGGGGTGCAGCAGTCTGGCAGTGGGGTGCAGCCGTCTGGCAGTGGGGTGCAGTGGGGTGCAGCCGTCTGGCAGTGGGGTGCAGTTTGATGAGGCAACATACACTTAGTGTGAGGCCTCACACACAACAATCAGCTCTCCAAGATTGTAGAGAACTGAATCAGATGACGTATCTCAAACTTCTGCAATGGATAGAAACATAGAAACATAGAAAATAGGTGCAGGAGTAGGCCATTCGGCCCTTCGAGCATGCACCGCCATTCAATATGATCATGGCTGATCATCCAGCTCAGTAACCTGTACCTGCCTTCTCTCCATACCCCCTGATCCCTTTAGCAAAAAGGGCCACATCTAACTCCCTCTTAAATATAGCCAATGAACTGGCCTCAACTACCTTCTGTGGCAGAGAATTCCACAGACTCACCACTCTCTGTGTGAAGAAATGTTTTCTCATCTCGGATGTGACCGGTTAGGATTTTGTTTGATTTTATAAAGGAAGGACGTCGGTGTGATAGTTCATAAGTTTAGGAGAGAACAGAATTAGGCCATTCGGCCCATCAAGTCTACTCCACCATTCAATCCTGGCTGATCTATCTCTCCCTCCTAACCCCATTCTCCTGCCTTCTCCCCGTAACCTCTGATACCCGTATTAATGCAGAATCTATCTATCACTGCCGTACAAGTGTCCATTGACAGCTTCCACAGCCTTCTGCGGCAAAGATTTCCACAGATTCACCACCTAATTATTTTACCCTCCTCCACTGAGGAGTGGGCTTTGGAGCAGGGTAGAGAAAGATGTGTGTGTGTTGTGGTGCGGGGCGAGATGAGAATAGGGTTGCCAACCGTCCCGTATTAGCCGGGACATCCCGTATTTTGGGCTAAATTAGTTTGTCCCGTACGGGACCGCCCTTGTCCGTGTTAGTAGGGTTGCCAACTTCCTCACTCCCAGATAAGGGACAAAGGGTGACGTCACCGCCCCGTGCCCCACTTGACCTCACCCAGCCAGCAGCCACGTGGTCCCGCTCCACCAATGGTGGCCGCCCAGGCACCGCCTAACGGAGGTTGCGTAGCAACCCACCTCCCGGCCCAGGCGGTCGCCATTGGTGGAGCGGCCGCTGGCTGGGTGAGGTCACATGGGGCGCGGGGCGGTGACGTCACCCTTTGTCCCGTATTTGGGAGTGAGGAGGTTGGCAACCCTAGGTGAGAACTACTCAGTGTTTTAGGACATGTCCTCATTCGCACAAGAATCTGAAACGGCTTTCCATCATGGATAGCAATCCCCTTCTCCTTGAATTTCCTGCACCTCCATCCATGGGATGTGTGTGTTGACCAACTGATGGCTACATTAGGTCGCTGATGTTTCTGTGCAAGAGGACATGACAGGGGTTATGTTGGCCAGGCTGTTGCTAAAGAGAAGATAGACACAGTGCTGGAGTAACTCAGCGGGTCAGGCAGCATCTGTGGAGAACATGGATAGGTGACGTTTCAGGTCGAGATCCTTCTTCAGACTGAGAGTCAGGGGAGAGGGAAACTAGCGATATGAAAATGTACAGAGAACAAATGAATGAAAGGTACGCAAAAGGACAAATCAAAGCTAGAAAACATGGTTGTGGAGTCGGAGAGCAGGAGGAATCACAGAGAGGGAGCAGTAAGAGAGGATGTTGCAGAACTCGTCGGAGAGAGGAGGGGAACTTCTTCAAAGTAGACATACCTTGAGGAGAGTTGACAGTGGAGCGGACAGAGTGTGTGGGAAGGAACTGCAGATGTGGGCCCCTCTGTGTCTATCATGTAAACCAGCATCTGCAGTTCCTTCCTAAACAAGAATATTAAAACATTAACAGTCATAAGGTCATAAGGAATAGGAGGAGAATTAGGCCATTCGGCCCATCATGTTTACTCCGCCATTCAATCATTGCTGATCTATCTTTCCCTCCTAACCCCATTCTCCCCTAACCTTCTCCCCCTAACCTCCAAAACTTGTACTCATCAATAATTTATTTATCTCTGCCTTAAAAATATTCACTGACTTGGCCTCCAATATGTAACTAGTACCTCCTCAGGCTGTATTTATTTAGAGGTTTTGATAATAAAATTCCCTCATTCTCTGCATAGTATTCAGCTCAGATGACTAGAATCGGCCCAGCGGTGGTTTTAACACTTGCATTGTGCTGCTCCCCACCCCCTCTCCAACCCACAACTTGTCTCAATTGTCTCTCGTTGATAACAGACTGCCTTTCTTCATGGATCTGACAATGTCTCCCAGTCCTGATGAGTTTCTTTGAACTCCTGCCAAGGCTACAAGTCCTTTATGTTAATCTCTCTGCACATTCCTGAAGTGGAATCTTCCCTCAAGACCCAGGTCTGTTGAGAGCTTGCTCATCGCTGTGGTTTTACTCTCAGTTTAGTTCTCTCGTTTCTCTCTCTGTTGACTCTGCGATGTAGGTTTCCTTATCTTTACGCAAGCCTCTGGAGCACTTCAAATCCCCACTGTAGGAAGTCCTTACAAAAGGCAAGGGCTTGCTGAAAGTCCCTCGGTGCCCTTTATACAAATATTATTCAACCAACGGAGACCAGAAATATCTGCACATTTGAAATTCATTGGGGAGACTTGATAGAAGTATATAAAATTATGGGAGGTTTTGATAAGGTAGTTGGTCAGAACCTTTTTCACAGGGTGGAAAAATCAAAGACTAGAGGGACACAGAGTGCTGGAGTAACTCAGCGGGTCAGGCAGCATCTGTGGAGAACATGGATAGGTGATGTTTCACAGCGTGCTGGAGTAACTCAGCGGGTCAGGCAGCATCTGTGGAGAACATGGATAGGTGATGTTTCACAGCGTGCTGGAGTAACTCAGCGGGTCAGGCAGCATCTGTGGAGAACATGGATAGGTGATGTTTCACAGCGTGCTGGAGTAACTCAGCGGGTCAGGCAGCATCTCTGGTGAAAAGGAATAGATGACATTTCAAGGTCGAGCTCCTTGTTCAGACTGAGAGTCTGAGGTACGAAGTACCTTTCACATCTGTCAAGACTATTTTCACTGTAAATTCTACGCCAGATATGTCTTGGTTTAACACTTCAGCCAAAAGATTCAAGCAGGGAGATTTCAGGTGTCATGAGTAGGAATGTAGTGACTGAAGACAGACACAGGAAGCTGGAGTAACTCAGCGGGACAGGCAGCATCCCTGGAGAGAAGGGATGGGTGACATTTCGGGTCAAGACCCTTCTTGAGACTGATCTGGACAAGCCAACATTCACATAAAGCCATCTTTACATTATCATTGACAGGGATAGTGCAAAACTGATTCACTTCATCAAATGAGACAGCTTGCTGTGGAAGGGGCACTTCATGCACATGTACTGGACATCTGAGTTCCCAGTAAAAGCCTTCAATTTGAACAGGTCCTTTGTCACCTCTCCTCTGTTTAATAAGGTCTTCCTTTTCTGCTCTCTGCTTGTAAATGCCTCAATTGTGGTTCCTTTCCAATAAAGTAACCAATAATGTTCAGTTAGTTTAGGTTCCACGTAAAATGCTTTGAGAAGAAGGCAGACTATGTCCAAAAGACTTCACTTAAACGGCAACATAATTACACACAAGACATTGATGCAGGGACAAGCACCACTTTGCTGTGTCCATTGTGAATTCAACCTCCATCTCTGTCACATGGATGATAAATTATCTTAAAGTTTAACACTATGGAGGAAAGAAAGTAGTTGTGCTTTTACACTGGCTTTGTCATCCTCAAATGGTACCTAAACAGTCCAGTGGGTGAAGTGCTTATTGAGGGGCAGCGTTGTGTTAATGTAGGAAATAAAACATGGGGTTTGTTCTCAGCACAACCACATCAGCCGGTAATGTTACAAACGTGCATCGTGGCTACTCCTCTTCAAGGACTCTGTGGAGTTGCCAGGACATGCCCAATCATTGGGAACCTCCTGGATGGACTGGCCTCCCAGTGGCCAAAGGAGGTGTATGTCCATATGCCAGCCTGGTTTACCCCAATATCATACATACAATACAATACAATACAATATATCTTTATATTGGACCTTTCATCGTCCGGTGCGACCTGGAACGTGGCAACTACAACAGCTTGACCGCAGGAGAAGACGGCAGGGGAAGGGAAACAACATTCTGGCCTTCCATCACAGTGAGGAGGTGACTGGAGGAGACTCACTGTGATGGATGTTTCTTTTTTGTGTGTTTTGTGTTGGTTGGGGTTGTGTAATTTGTTTATTTTATTGCTCTTATTGTTGGACTGTGGGTGACAAAATCTCGTCCAAAAGACTTGTTTTTTGGATGACAAATAAAGGTAATTCTGATTCTGATTGTACAGGGATACAACGAGATTGGGAATGCACCTCCCATACGATGCAATAAATTAATTAGCTAGTCAGTATTAATTTAAACAACCCAATGAAACAAATGAGAACAGTTTTAAAACAGAATAATGTGCAAGTAGATCTGTGCCGGATCACTATGTGATGTGACCATCCGGCTCAGCCGGACCGGTTCATAGCAGCTATGGCCCCGGGGATGAAGCTGTTCCTGAGTCTGGAGGTGCGGGCGTAGAAGGCCTTGTATCGTCTGCCCGATGGTAGAAGTTCGAACAGACTGTTGCAGGGGTGTGAAGAGTCTTTGTGGATGCTGGTGGCTTTTCTGAGGCATCGTGTGTTGTAGATGCCCTCCAAGGCTAGTAGCTGTGTTCCGATGGTCCTCTGAGCTCTATGGACAAGGGCCGTCTTAACGCATGGGCCTGATGGGCACTTGCCCGGGGCCCCACGAGCATAGGGGCCCCATGCTGATCTGTGTATGTTAAGTGACTTGCAATAAATAAATACTACTTTAAAAATGTAGGTTCAATAAGTGCTTTTTTCGCAACATTTTCGGTCCCTAAGTGTTTTTTTCGCAACATTTTCCATCCCTAAGTGCTTCTCACAGCGATCTGTAAGTGCTTTTTGCAACAATGTAGCACCTTAAGTCCATCGCTAAGTACTTTTCGGTAAGTGCTTTTCGCCGGCACGACAGGGGGAGCTGGTAGGGAAAGGGGGTGGGGGAGAGTGACGGTGGGGGCGACGGGGAGGGTGGGAGGAGGAGAGAGTGGGGGTGGGAGGAGGCAGAGTGGGAGTAGTTGTCGTAGGGGCCCCAGTACACTGCTTTGCCCGGGGCCCATAATGCTGTAAAGACGGCTCTGCTATGGACTACCCGCTGAAGAGCTCTCCTCTCTTTCATCAAACAGGGGTTAATGCAACGTTTTGCCATGCTCTACACATCATCCTGAGATTATTCACAGCAGTGCCTGCAGACACAATCCAACTACACAGAAGACGGAAAAATAGACCAGCCGTGATCAGATGGCGGTGCAGACTCGATGGGCCGAATGGCCTAATTCTGCTCCTATTCCTTATAGTTTTATAGATGCAAGCTCCACGCACACAGCACTGGAAGTCAGGGTCGAACCTGGGTCTCTGGAGCCGGGAGGCAGCAGCACTACCTGCTGCACCGCTTTGTCGAACTGGGGTTTCAGTTACATTAGATCAACAAGACATAAAGTCCCCCAAAGGCTGTGAAAGCCTGAAAAGCTGCAGCGTAAGAATCTCCTTGCTCTGCTCCCAGTGCATGCGATGATTAAACTGCTCTGAACTTGTCTCTTGACTCTTCAAAAGCCATGGGGAAAATCAAAATATGATAATGTTTTTATTGAACTGTAACGTATTGTCATTATTTCATGCCGGAGATGAAAGAGCATGTTTAGACATGGTCCCTGCATAAACCTGTAAAATACACATCTCTCATCGCCACCGGTCTCCAGCACTTGCCCTGTCATTCTGAATGTTCTGCATCATTGTATGATCACTCTTTAAATAAAGTCGTCTCATCCTATCATGCTAGACCACTCTCACACGTTGAAAATGGTCTAATCCCAGTGTTAGCATGAAATAATTGCTGCTTTAGTCTAACCTGCTCTGAAGCATTGCAATGTGATTTTCAGCTTTTGTGTTTCAGGGAGGGATAATATTGTGCCTATGTTAAAACTTCAGGACATTAAATACAAGGAATAAAATGGATGAGAGGAGAAACTGCTTTATAAGAGAGTTTGAATCCATGAAAGGTTTTCTGCAGTTGAAACATTAGCCGAAGACAGATTAAGTTTCATGGAGCTTTGCAATAAACATTATTTTGAATGGAATGAGTTGTGGCATGTTCATTAAGGACCTTTCTGAGGACCAAGCCGATGGTTTCAATTGATCAAAAGTGACACTGTGATTTACAACAGTCATTTAAGGTTGTGTGGAATGGAGAGTTTGCAGGGAGATATGAGAGATAATGGAGGCATCGTTGTTGTAGAGTGTTCCTGTTTTACAGCCACGGGCAGATAAATCCTCTGACCCCACGCCCCTCCTCTTTTCATCGTCAATCATGGTTTGTTAAGACAGAAATATGACCTGTGGAAAGGTGATATGGTTTGAGGGTGGAGCCCCTTTTCAGCACCATATAAATGCCTATTTGAAATTGGTCCTTGAGAAAAGAAATGAACATTATGTCTTTTAAAACTTTTATTTCACTTGTAACTGAAAGTGATAAACTCTTACAAGGATGCCACTGAGCTCAGCGTGTGGTGGTGTGTGTGTGTGTGTGTGTGTGTGTGTGTGTGTGTGTGCACACGCACGTGTGTATGTGCATGTGCGCGTGTGTGTACACGCATGCGTGTGTGCGTGCACGTGTGTGCGTGTGCGTGTGTGTGCCAGCTGCTCCAGTGTGCTCCCCAATTAAGCCCCGCTTTCTCCTGAGTGCACTGGGCCTGTACTTGCTGGAGTTTAGAAGGATGAGGGGGGACCTCATTGAAACTTACAGAATAGTGAAAGGCTTGGACAGAGTGGATGTGGGGAAGATGCTTAGTTTTGTTTCTTTTAAAAGCCGGTTGAACCAGTGGGAACACTTTCTCATTCTTCATTCCATGAAAAGCCTTTGCACTTCAGTGCATCTCCAAAACAAAGTGGCAGCACGCACCGTGAATGAAAATATTTGCAATGAAAGGAGATCTTTAGACTTCAGAGACACAGCACGGAAACCAGCCCTTCGGCCCACCGAGTCCGTGCTGACCAGCGATCACCCCGTACACTAGGTAACGTAGAGACACAGCACGGAAACCAGCCCTTCGGCCCACCGAGTCCGTGCTGACCAGCGATCACCCCGTACACTAGGTAACGTAGAGACACAGCACGGAAACCAGCCCTTCGGCCCACCGAGTCCGTGCTGACCAGCGATCACCCCGTACACTAGGTAACGTAGAGACACAGCACGGAAACCAGCCCTTCGGCCCACCGAGTCCGTGCTGACCAGCGATCACCCCGTACACTAGGTAACGTAGAGACACAGCACGGAAACCAGCCCTTCGGCCCACCGAGTCCGTGCTGACCAGCGATCACGCCGAACACTAGTTAACGTAGAGACACAGCACGGAAACCAGCCCTTCGGCCCACCGAGTCCATGCTGACCAGCGATCACCCCGTACACTAGGTAACGTAGAGACACAGCACGGAAACCAGCCCTTCAGCCCACTGAGTCCATGCTGACCAACGATCAACCACACACTAGTTTAGTTTAGAGATATAGTGCGGAAACAGGCCCTTCGGCCCACCGAGACCACACTGACCAGCGATCACCCCGTACACTAGCACTATCCTACACACTTGGTAAAAGAATTGTAAGTCGTCCCTAGTGTGTAGGACAGTGCTAGTGTACGGGGTTAGGGTGGAGTTAGTGGGATGAAGGGCCTGTTTCCACACTGTATCACTAAAGTCTAAAGGGACAAGGCAGGAGAATGATTCGCGAGGCAAAAATAGATCAGTCATGATTGAATGGCGGAGTAGACTCGATGGGCCGAATGAGCTAATTCTGCTCCTATGACTTAAGGATTTAAACATGAGATTTGCACACGAACATGTGGCATGAAGTGCTATTTCTGTCTCACCACTTTGGAATTTTAAACAACTTTATTAAATCCCACAAACTCCAGTAAGTAAAAGGAAACGGCCCAATTGTTCAGATCTGCATTGTATTTCTTCATGTCACGTGACTTCCCGATGTTCCCCTGTGTTGGTTTAACATCCTTCCTGTGGTGCAGAGACCACATCTGCACACGCTGCTCCAGCTGTGGTCTCTCGACAAACCTTTATACACCACCCCTCACTATGAGCTTGTGTTTGTAATCATGGCTCCCACTACACTCCAGGCAAGTCCTACTTGGTGTGCAAATGGTGCCAATATCTCAGTGATGCTCCCATAATTACAAACCACTGCAACTGGCCTGCACTTCACAATGTTAATCCATTCATTGAAAAACTCGAGTTGCATTTAGAAGCTGCAAACGTTATGTTTAATTCTCCTCTAAGTGCTGCAACCAGGTGAACACTTTGAGCAATCCAAACAGAGTTGTTCTCTGTCTCCCTCCAGCAGCTGCTCGATCAACACTTAATCCTTGCATCCGGGTTTACAGAGCGATGGTGAGAATGTGTGTGGACTGGAGGTAATTGGGATGGATCTGTAGCAGATTACAGAGTGCAAGAACCCGACACACATCAGCTGCTTTTATTTAAATAGTTTGCAACTTTAAAGCAAATGCTTGCACACAGGCAGAGGAAGCCAGTTTCCACGTGCTTAATTAAAGCCAAACTCAGAGCCTGAAACCAGATTTTCCCACAGTGTACAGTTCAGGTCAATTTTACAAACTTCCAAATGCTTATGTTTTCATTCAATATTTCAGCATCATCAAAAATAGTATTTTTCCTATTTTATGGATGAACATTGGAGCCCAGACGTGTTTAATAAGAGATACTAGATGGTCTTTAGTATTTCTTCAAAGCGATGTTATGGGAAGAATGTTTATAATTAGATCATCGGATGAGGGAGATTGAAAGACAGCTCTCATCTGTTTCCCCTCCAACAATCTGTGACACTGGGTCACTGTTCACATCAACAAGACTGCCCCTAACCCTCCCTCCTCCCCCCAGTTTATAGACTATTGTGGTACAGTAAGACTACCTGATCTCCCAGTTGCTAACTTTAATTCTCCTTCCCATTCCCACACCGACCTTTCTGTCCTAGGCCTCCTCCATTGTCAGAGTGAGGCCAAACGCAAATTGGAGGAACAGCACCTCATATTTTGCTTGGGCAGCTTACAGCCCAGCGGTATGAACATTGATTTCTCTAACTTCAGGTAACCCCTGCATCCCCTGCTCCCTCCATCCCTCCCCCACCCTAGTCGTACTAGCTTCAAAGTCGTCTTGTTGAGTCTCATTGTCTGTAACTCGTTTCCACCTAGCCCACAGCTAACAACGGCCCATTTCCTTTTTCGTTGTTACTTTTTTTGCGTATCTTTCATTCATTTGTTCTATTTCACTCTATATTACTGACTATATTTCTTGTTTCCCTTTCCCCTGTCTCTCGTTCTGAAGAAGGGTCTCGACCCGAAACATCACCTATTCCTTTTCTCCAGAGATGCTGTCTGACCCGCTGAGTTACTCCAGCTGTTTGTATCTAGCATAGGAAATATGGTACATTGAGGAAACTAGCTAGTCAGACAGCTTGAGCAAATTGTCTTAGGAAAAGCCTGAAGTGTAGCAACATCCTCAGATGATCGCTCCAAGCATTTAATCATCCCGACCTCTGCACAGTTTACTATACTTTAATAGTCTGTAATCACAGGTGGTCCTCAGTTGATAAACATTAAGATCTAGCCAAAGCCTGTATTAAATCAGGAACTACTTACCCACGGATGATCCACTACTACATTGCTCTAACACTAGCCTGCAGAAACAGTCTAATGCATGAATAAACAAATATTTTCAAATTGAAAATCATGTTAATGGATCATTAAACAATTCTGCATAACTGGAAGCATTGGAACCAGTTAATATCACAATCATTCATTGTGAGATTTTCCTGTACCTAGGATTGCTATCCTGGCATCTAATTTGGCCAGACGATAGACACCAAATAC
>NC_135985.1:838691-848691 GCF_053455715.1 Rhinoraja longicauda
CAGGGTTACAGCAGCAAAGTGGATAGCAAAAAGAAATAAGCATTCATTAAAAAATAAAATAATGGCAATTATCTTTATTTAGTGTTAGTGTGCAGGGATCGCTGGTCGGCGCGGACTTGGTGGGCTGAAGGGCCTGTTTCCACGCTGCATCTCTAAACTAAAGTAAATGCCAGTCAGCCTATATTTTATCCAAACTCTGCATGTTACAAAATTAATGACTCCCCAACTACACGTCACGGGACCAGGATCTGAATGCCAGATTATCATATCATATATATACAGCCGGAAACAGGCCTTTTCAGCCCTCCAAGTCCGTGCCGCCCAGCGATCCCCGTACATTAACACTATCCTACACCCACTAGGGACAATTTTTTTTTTTACATTTACCCAGCCAATTAACCTACATACCTGTACGTTTTTGGAGTGTGGGAGGAAACCGAAGATCTCGGAGAAAACCCATGCAGGTCACGGGGCGAACGTACAAACTCCTTACGGTGCAGCACCCGTAGTCAGGATCGAACCTGAGTCTCCGGCGCTGCATTCGCTGTAAAGCGATGTTAACTATAATCTATCAGTGGCCATACTTTCAAAGCTTTTTTGATCCAAGATATTTATTTGATAAAACAGGAATAAAGCGCCCAGCAATGCTGTGGCAAGATGCCACTATTACGAGCAGCCAGATTCAGGCTGGAGTCTGTTAGTCACTAATCTAATTGGCAAGCAGCTGTAAAAGCGCAGGCTGTCAGGAAGTGAACGGCAATCAGAGGGAAATGTAATTCTCGACAGAAAGGTGTATCCTCCACAACCGGTTATCAAAGAGTTAGCAATGGCAGCACAGTTGGAGCTGGTGTATGATCCAGATCAAACACCAGAGACCACATTCAATCATGAAATGCAGACTCCTGGAATGATTTGTATGCATTCTTATTAGCAGATGTAGTTGTAAATTGAAAGAAATTGCTGAGTATTTATCTCTGTCTCTGCAGCCTGCTGCAGTCTCAGATTTCCGCATGCCTGCCCTTCTGCTCAGCTGTACACCCCTCGTATTCATCGCCCACTGTCAAGGCAACTGTTTTGACTGTGCTGTACTTAGTGATGGAATTTCCTCCCTCAACATCTCTGCCATTTCCGAAGAAGGATCCCAACCCCAAACGTCACCCATCCTCTATCTCCACAGATGCTGCCCGACCCGCTGAGTTACTCCAGCACTCTGTGAAACGTCACCTATCCATGTTCTCCACAGATGCTGCCTGACCCGCTGGGTTACTCCACAACTTTGTGTCTAACTCTGGAAACACGAAAGGGTGACAACTCCACCCAGACAGCACTGGAGATCAGGATTGAATACAGCTCTGGACTCAACCTGTGAGGCATTTTGCTTGGCTTCAAAGCATTATCATTATTTAATAATCAGTTAGGTTTTCAAACAGAAATAATTCCTTCTGGTACAGATTTCATTCAACATGTTTTTTCTTCAAAGAATCTGAAATCAAATGTGCTCATCAGTGGCATCTTGTGGACTGGGGGAAACGGGGAGGTTAGGAAAGGTTTGAGTTAAATAGCACAGGCACTTCACAACTTTGTTTCATGATCTGAAGCAAAGCTATGATGCTTTAAAGCTGCAGTGGCATCAAATAATAAGATCAAGGTTATCTTCAAAACCACAAAAAAAAGAACAAAATGTAGAATTCATTTTTCTTTAAATTCAAGAATGAAATGACTGGTTGGAGCAGCTAGCTTATTTAAACTGCGCGATTGTGTTTAAAAAATGCTTCTTAAAGAGCATTGGCTTCCTGAAGCTATTGGTGAAATTGCTTATCTAATCTCTGCCAAACACAGCGCGTTGGAGTAAATCCCATCAGAATCCATCAAGGGTTTGCAAACCCATCTCGCAAGCAAATTGCACAATTGTGACAGGTCTGTGGAAAGGGAGAATGTGCAACACTTCTAATGCATTCTCCAGTTAGCCATGGGCATCTCCCTTTTATCCTTCAAAGATACACATATTTGTTGAGAATTATTTCTTTAAATATTTGCTGCAGGTTTTCTAACCCTATCATCTGATTACAAAGCTGCAAGGCACAGTCGATAGACGCAAAATGCTGGGGTAACTCAGCAGGACAGGCAGCATCTCTGGACAGAAGGAATGGGTGATGTTTCGGGTCGAGACCCTTCTTCAGACTGGTTAGGGATAAGGGAAACGAGAGATATAGATGGTGAGGTGGAGAGATAAAGAACATTGAATAAACGATATGTAAAAAAGTAACGATGATAAAGGACTCAGTAGTGATGCTCTGGCTGGGAGTCACGGTGTTAAGATGCCCGTCATAAACACAGGAAGTTCCCAAGTGATTTATAGGTTTCAAGTACTTGTGAAGTAGTTATTGTTACAGTGTAGGCTCCACAGTAAACACATTTGTGCACAGGGTAAACAAGAGCAAAGGGCTGGATAATCTCTTTTAGCTGTGCTGTTAGAGGGATAAATATTTGGAGATCCCCTCTGCCTTTCCTTGAAAATACCATGAGGGTTTGACATCTAGATGTAGAACACAGAGTGCTGGAGTAACTCAGTGGGTCAGGCAGCCTCTCTGGAGATAGATACAAAGTGATGGAGTAACTCAGTGGGTCAGGCAGCATCTCTGGAGATAGATACAAAGTGATGGAGTAACTCAGTGGGTCAGGCAGCATCTCTGGAGATAGACACAAAGTGACTCAGTGGGTCAGGCAGCATCTCTGGAGATAGACACAGAGTGCTGGAGCAACTCTGCGGGTCAGGCAGCATCTCTGGATGACTGAGTTTGATATTCATGTGAGTAGGTCAAGAGGGGGTCAGTTTAATGTCTCCTCTGAGACATGGTCCTTTGTATACCTAATGCCCCTGAGTCTGCAGCTGGGATGTTCCAGATTGCTGCTCCACCGAGTTGTTTTTTGCTGAGGATTCCAGTATCTGCATTCTTGTGTCTTAAACAAAGACATGTTCCTGATAGGAACAGCAAATGCGTGAAATGGTCAATTGGTCAGGCAGCATCTGTGGATGGAGGAACAGTTTATGTTTCAGGTCCACGACCCGTTCACCACCGTCTCTGAAAGGGGGAAATAATGAAATAATAAGCAGGTGAAGACACTGCGAAGAGTGGAGACTGTTATTTAGACTGGGAAACACAGGCCTCAGTTTAGAGATACAGCACGGAAACAGGCCCTTCGGCCCACCGAGTCCGCGCTGACCAGCGATCCCCCGTGCACTAGTTCTATCCCACACACCAGGGACAATTTACAGAAGCCAATTAACCTACAAACCCACACGTCTTTGGGATGTAGGAGACAAAAAGAGCACCTAGAGAAAACCCACATAGTCACGGGGAGAACGTACAAACTCCGTACAGACAGCACCTGTAGTTAGGATGGAACCCGGGTCTCTGGCGCTGTGAGGCAGCATCTCTACCTGCTGCGCCACCGTGCTCTAATTCAACCTCCTTCTCTGAACCGATTACAGTTGTGAGATTGTCAGGCATCAGGTCAGACAACTGTTTGCGATGCACTGAAAGATTCTCAGTGCAACGAAAGAGAAAAGGTGTGAGAGTAGGTCGGGTATTTCCTACTTTCATGGTCGGTCTTATGAAACTATTGACAAATGACATTCAGACACAGCATCCTTGAGAGGACGTGCTTGAGGAGGTGAATAGTGGTCATTCCCACAGGCAATGAAGGATGTATGAGGTGTATGTTTAATGCAGAAACTACCTCCGGCTAATGTGAATCGTGGCCCATTAATTCAACCAACTGCCCATTTACACTAATCCTACATCAATAAATTTTTTACTCCTCCCCTCCCTCCCCTAATACTTTCTCCCCCCAAATTCTACCATTCATCTACTGACTCGGGGCAATTGACAATGGGCAATTACCCTAACGACCCACCTGTCTTTGGGATGTAGGAGGGATCTGGAGCACCCATGGGAAACCCAGAGAAGATGTGCAAATTCCACACAGCATCAGCTGAAGACAGCATTGCAGCTGGGAGTCAGCACTGGGAGGGAAAGGCTTTAGTTGCAGCACCTTGCCTCGATGAAGCCCCACTCGTATTTTCTAGAGTCATATCCACCTGTGAAGTGAGTTCAGTGTGAAACTATTTCCTGTGCCTACATTCATCTCACGTTTCCCTTGTTTGGGCTCCACAAAATAAACCATTGTTCAACGTGACTTGGTTGAAGCGAACAATTGTGCTTGTATTAGTGGCCCCCGGCAACCGATCTCCATCAGTGTGGACTCCTGAAACACCTAGCCTGGATGAAGCTAGCAGAGCTTTTACAAACAATACCTTTTGCAAGATTAATAGGGTGCAAAAGGTCAATATTCTCCACAAGCAATAACTACCCTGCAGGTTGCAAACACACAGGGACAAGAATAACAAGACCGATATGTTTGAGTGAAGAGAAGAGATTTCAACATGGTTCATTAAAATAATAGTAAGTAAATCTCTTTGTTAGTCCTTCAGTCTTTACCTTTCCCCTGTTATTCTGGACGTGCGGACTTCACTGTGGTTCAGTTCCGTGAATCAGGAGCATTGGGGACCCTGAAAAAGACTAGGTCAGTTTATTTAACTTCAAAAATATGCTTTATTCAGTAAACATTTAGATGTGTATAGTACAAATGTAAGGGCAGCTTGGTGGCACTGTATGTGTACAACTTGCAAGTCCTTACTGTGACTGTCTCACATGTCTCCTGGAACAGAGTACTGGAGTAACTCAGCGGGTCAGGCAGCATCTGTGGAGAACATGGATAGGTGACGTTTCACAGAGTGCTGGAGTAACTCAGCGGGTCAGGCAGCATCTCTGGAGAACATGGATAGGTGACGTTTCACAGAGTGCTGGGGTAACTCAGCGGGTCAGGCAGCATCTGTGGAGAACATGGATAGGTGACGTTTCACAGAGTGCTGGGGTAACTCAGCGGGTCAGGCAGCATCTCTGGAGAACACAAAGCAACCCTCTTCAGACTACAGGTGTTCTAAGTTCCACTCACATCACAGACGCATGCAGCTCGATAGATTAATTGGCCACTGTAACTTCTGTAACTTGCCCCTGGATGTAAATGAGTGCGAAAATCCTGAGGAGGTTGGAGGGAAAATTGAGAGAATAAAATGGGAATGGTGTAGGGTTTGTATAAATGGGAGCAGGATGGTTGGCGTGGACGATGGACTGAGATGCCTGCTTTCACTCTTTGTAAGTCTATGACCGAACACTCAAGTTTTAACACATGTAGGAAGGAACTGCAGATGCTGGTTTATACCAAAATAGACACAAAGTGCTGGAGTAATTCAGTGGGTCAGGCAGCGTCTCTGTTGAAAAATGGGATGTTTAGGTCGGAAACCTTCTTCAGACTCAATCTTCAGAGTCGGTTCCGACCCAAAATGTTGCTTATTCTTTTTCTCCAGAGATGCTGCCTGACCCGCTGAGTAACTCCAGCACTCTGTGAAACGTCACCTATCCATGTTCTCCACAGATGCTGCCTGACCCGCTGAGTTACTCCAGCACTCTGTGTCCTTTCAGGATTACATGAGTTATTTTTGGAAACCGTTGCAGGGGATGACGCCGTTTTGTCCCCACTTCCCACCCAACCCCCTCCCCAGTTCCAATCCACCCTCCTCTGTCAGCACTCCCATCCATGTACCATCCATGTACCATCCATGTACCATCCATGTCCCATACATGTACCATCCATGTACTCCCATCCATGTACCATCCATGTCCCATCCATGTACTATCCATGTACTCCCATCCATGTGCCATCCATGTACCATCCATGTCCCATCCATGTGCCATCCATGTACCATCCATGTCCCATCCATGTACTCCCATCCATTTACTCCCATCCATGTACTCCCATCCATGTCCCATCCATGTACTCCCATCCATGTGCCATCCATGTACTCCCATCCATGTCTCATCCATGTACTCCCATCCATGTGCCATCCATGTACTCCCATCCATGTACCATCCATGTACTCCCATCCATGTCCCATCCATGTACCATCCATGTACTCCCATCCATGTCCCATCCATATACTCCCATCCATGTGCCATCCATGTACTCCCATCCATGTCCCATCCATGTACTCCCATCCATGTACCATCCATGTACTCCCATCCATGTCCCATCCATGTACTCCCATCCATGTCCCATCCATATACTCCCATCCATGTGCCATCCATGTACTCCCATCCATGTCCCATCCATGTACTCCCATCCATGTACTCCCATCCATGTCCCATCCATGTACTCGCACGTTGTGTTTTCAGTCTGTGTTGCTTAGAGTACGTGAAATGCTCTTTGTGAATCATCCGGAACATTTCAGCATCGTCATGTATTAAAAATGATTTACAGACTATTAAACACATGCCCCGGCTCTTTGTACAGCCATGGGCAGATCTGATTACTTGGCTGGGGTCATTACCCTCCCTACTGGTTAAAAGAGCACCATAAAAAAGCTCTTGAAGTGAAAGATGTGCATTTATATAGCATCCTTCACGACCTCTGGCTGCCCCAAGGGCATGAAACCAGTGGTGTGTTTGAGGTTCAGTCACAGGGCCATGTGGAGCCCCAGACTCCACAAACACTTGTGGAAACGATCAGATAAAGGGCTTTCTCCTTGTTGATTCATTGGCTGATTATTAACCAGGACAGAAAATAATTTGTTGTCCTACCATGAATCCAGAAGAGGAATTAAATGTGTAGGAAGGAACTGCAGATGCTGGTTTACACCGAAGATAGACACAGAGTGCTGGAGTAACTCAGCGGGTCAGGCAGCATCTGTGGAGAACATGGATAGGTGACGTTTCACAGAGTGCTGGAGTAACTCAGCGGGTCAGGCAGCATCTGTGGAAAACATGGATAGGTGACGTTTCACAGAGTGCTGGAGTAACTCAGCGGGTCAGGCAGCATCTCTGGACAGAAGGAATGGGTGATGTTTCAGGTCGAGACCCTTCTGTATTAAAATGTTTGGTTTGATCTTGAATGGAAAGCCAGCGATCTCTCCACACTGCACTGGGAACATCCACCTGGAGTAGATGGCCAGAGGGTTGAGGTGGTGTCTCCATCCATAGGCTTCTGACTCATAAAACTGCTGCCAATCCAGCCAAGCGACCAGCAACATTAGAACCAGCCTCTCACCAGACCAGGCTGACATTATGAAGAAGGGTCCATTATGTCTTCAGGAGACTCTATTCCTTGGAGGCAGACGGCTGAGGGGTGACCTTATAGAGGTGTATAGATCATGAGGATCATGGGGTGCACCTTGCCAGCCGGGTTGGGGTCTGCAGGTCCATCCACTATTACCAAAATGGTTATAGTGGGGTCTGTTAACACGAGGGTTTAATGTTTCAGGAAAGACCATGGAGGCAGGTGCGGGTTGTTCGAGATGAAAGACCATGGAGGAAGGTGCCGGTTGTTCGAGATGAAAGACCATGGAGGAAGGTGCCGGTTGTTCGAGATGAAAGACCATGGAGGCAGGTGCCGGTTGTTCGAGATGAAATGAGGTTGAGAGATAATCCAGGTGCAGACTTTTAAATTTGTTTCAAACAAGCAGAGATAAACTATTGGCTTCAGTCAGTGTTTAATTAACTAATTAACAATCAGCAGTTAATTACATCTCCTACTTTTTGAATCCCTTCCGCCTGTAAAGGATTTGAGATCCAGGAAATGTGATTAATGGGAGATAATCACTGATTAAAATCCACTGGGAAATTTGGGGAAATAAGTTCTGGTCAAAGACTGAGGTGAATGTGGAATTTCCTGCCACCAATCATGCAGAGGCAAATAGTTTAAATATTTTTAAGAAAAATCTATTTATTCTCTGAAAGATTGAGGGGAATCACTCCAGAGCCAGAGGAAGATGGGTTGGAGAAAGGTTGAGTGGACCAGGAATGGTGGCATGGACCATTTGGGTCAAACATCACTTATTCCTTTTCTCCACAGATGCTGCCTGTCCCGCTGAGTTACTCCAGCACTCTGTGAAACGTCACCTATCCATGTTTTCCACAGATGCTGCCTGACCCGCTGAGTTACTCCAGCACTCTGTGTCTACCTCCTGCTCTAATACATCAAGTGTGTGGGCTGACCAGACTTCGGAAATGGTGCCAAACATGGCAGTGCCTGCATGTGTAATATGTGCAAAATGCGCAGTCACGTTTGTGACCAAGAAGCAACCAGTGGACCAGGATTGAACCCCTGCTTGCCTGCAACAGACGGCAAAGCCTGCCCTCAACATTATGGATTGTGGGGTGTAGCACACACAACAGCACAGTGCAGGGACAGGCCCTTCAGCCCACAACATCTGTGCTGCCCTTGATACCAATGTAAGTTGGTTCCAGAACCGGGTGCCACAGTTTAAGAATAAGGGGTCGGCCATTTAGAACGGAGATGAGGAAAAACTTTTTCAGTCAGAGAGTTGTGAATCTGTAGAATTCGCTGCCTCAGAAGGCAGTGGAGGCCAGTTCTCTGAATGCATTCAAGAGAGAGCTAGATAGAGCTCTTAAGGATAGCGGAGTCAGGGGGTATGGGGAGAAGGCAGGAACGGGGTACTGATTGAGAATGATCAGCCACTATCACATTGAATGGTGGTGCTGGCTCAAAGGGCCGAATGGCCTACTCCTGCACCTATTGTCTATTGTAAGTTGCACATCTGCCTGCAGTGGTGTGGACCCCAGTGCAATGTTTGTCCATGCGTTGGTCCAAATGCCTCCTCATCCTTGCTCTCTCATCTACATCCATCTCCTTCCTAGATGGGGCTGTCATCATCCTCACTCCCAAATACAGGACAAGATGACTGGTCCCCGCGCACTAACACTGTCCCACACACTAGGGACAATTTACCTTTTTTTATCAAAACAGCATCTCTGGAGAACATGGATAGGTGACGTTTCACAGAGTGCTGGAGTAACTCAGCGGGTCAGGCAGCATCTGTGGAGAACATGGATAGGTGACGTTTCACAGAGTGCTGGAGTAACTCAGCGGGTCAGGCAGCATCTGTGGAGAACATGGATAGGTGACGTTTCAGACTCATATTAATGGAATGATTTCAGCTTCTCTGACAGTGTGAACACACGTTTGAGGTTTTGGTGATGTGGGTTAATTGGGAAGGCTGGAGGGAGGGGGGGGGGTAGTGGTTGTTGGCAGGGAACAGTAGAGGAGGAGCAGAGGTGTATAGAGGAAGGGTGGAACACAGGAGGTAACGAATCCCTGAAGTTGGGAAGTTCCACGTTCAGATGGAATATAACACTGGCCGCTCTTGGATTGGACGTCCATGTGCTGTGCTGTGAAAGAAAGGGGTGAAATTGAAAGGGGATTTTACTCAGAGAGTGTTGTCTGTGCAGGGTTGCCAACTGTCCCGTATTAGCCGGGACATCCCGTATTTTGGGCTAAATTAGTTTGTCCCGTACATGTTCCCTGCCCACAACCACTAACCCCCCCCCCCCCCCCCCAGCCTGCCACACTGTCAGAGACGCTAACATCATTCTATTAATGTAAGTCTGAAGAAGGATCACGACCTGAAACGCCACCTATCCATGTTCACCACAGATGCTGTTTCAATACAAATAGTAAACTGTCCCTGATGTGTGTGTGGGACAGTGTTAGTGTGCGGGGATCGCTGGGCGGCACGGACTCTGTGGGCCGAAGGGCCTGTTTCCGTGCTGTATCTCTAAACTAGAGATTCGTGATGAAGTTCTCGGCTGCGGGCACGTGGAACTGCAGGTGCTTGTTTAGCAGGAAAAGGCACAGAGTGCCGGAGTAACTGGGTCAGGCAGCATCTGTGGAGAACGTGGACAGGTGACCCTTCAGGTGGGGACCCTTCTTCAGGGGGTGGGGAGCGGAGCAGGCGGGAAGCTGCCGACCCTTGTTAACACGTCCCCCCCACCCGGTGGCTGTCTGTCTGTCTGTGTCTCTGTCTGTCTGTCTGTGTCTCTGTCTGCCTGTCCCTGTCTGTCTGTCTGTCTGTGTCTCTGTC
>NC_135985.1:856191-862759 GCF_053455715.1 Rhinoraja longicauda
AAAACACAAAACATAGAAAATAGCAGGAGAAGGCCATTCGGCCCTTCGAACCAGCACCGCCATTCAACATGGTCATGGCTGATCATCCACAATCAGTGCCCCGTTCCTGCTTTCTCCCCTGATTCTATCGGCCCTAAGAGCTAAATCTAACCTCTCTCTTGAAAACAAGAAGGGTCTTGACCCGAAACGTCACCCACACAATCTACCGGGACAATCCAGTCCAGTACACAATTGTATATGGTACACAGTCTACACTGGCACTCCAGTCTAGTACACAATTGTATATGGTACACAGTGTACACTGGCACACCAGTCCAGTACACAATTGTATATGGTACACAGTCTACACTGGCACTCCACTGTCGTATGCTGGTGGGTGATGAGGTTTTAACCTGAGGCTTTGTTTGATCTCCAGGGCAGATGTAAGCAACTCCACAACACACGAACATGGAGCCCCGGCTGCCCCGGTCAACACTCTCCACTCACCCAGCAAACCAAACACCAAGTGACATGCTCCTTAATGGATTACTGTTTGACAAACTAATCAGTGCACAAGTCAGTCACACTGCAGATAGACACAAAGTGCTGGAGTAACTCAGCGGTCAGACATCATCTCTGGAGGGAAGGAAATGGGCGACGTTTCAGGTCAACAATCGTCTGTCTGACTTTTCAGACTCTGTCTGAAGAAGGGTCTTGATCCAAAATGTCACCACACTCCTTCTGCCCCAGAGATACTGGCTGTCCCGCTGACTTACTCCAGCACTTTGTGTCTATTTCGAGTGAAGACCCTTCTTCAGACTGAGAGTCAGGGGAAAGGGAAACAGAGGATATGGACAGTGATGTAGAGAGATATGGAACAAAATGAATGAAAGCTGTGCAGTAGTGATGGCACCTTGCACTCAGCCAGTCAGCTGTTCCACCCTCACGGGTACTCTGAGGACATAGAAGCCAATGTCAGGTTGCAAGTGGTTGGTTGGCCTTGAGCACATTGGTGCCTTGAAATGAGGTGAGGATGAAGCCACTTCTGCATCGAAAAACAAACAGAACAAGATGTTGTAAATCTGAGGTACAGTCAACGAATGGTGGAAGAACTCGAGCCACCAGGTCCGACAACAACAGTGGAGAAAGAGAAAAGCAGCTTTCTGACCGATGACCTTTCTATAATATCATGTTGGTTAGATATCTGTGACACTGTACTAACGAGTGGAACATTAACAGGGCACTGAACTTTCTCAGTGGACCTCATAAAGAAGATGATAACCTGGTCAAATTAAACGGGCTCCAATCTGCCCCCATAAGGCCGTAAGATATAGGAGCCAGAATTGGGCCATTCGGCCCATCGAGTCTACTCCATCATTCGATCATGGCTGATCTATTTTTCATCTCAATGTCATCCACACCTTGATGAACATGTTGCCCAATGTCCTTGCAGAGTGCTGGTTAATTTAGTTTGCCAGTAAGCAGAGTTGTGAATTACTGATTCACATATTATGGTTTTAAAATGCACCATGGGAAACATTCAAATCATTAAGTCAATCTGGTATTAAAATAAAAAGCTACTCTCCGTGACAGTAAAAATAAAACTGCTGGATGGTCATGAAAGCTGTCTGGTTCTACAGTTCCCTCTGTGAAACAATAAGCTTCCTCTCTGGGTCTGTCTTTCTGCGTTTGACAACTCCAGGACTATCGATGTATTGGCATTTAAGTGCCTCCTCGGTTTGTGAATGAACAATATCTGCATTTCCAATAATGTCCGTATCCTGTGCGCAATAAAAATAAAGCCTGCGATTAAACTTTTGTTTGTGCTTTCCAATAACAACCGGTGGTGACGATCAGAACAACTATACAGGACATGTACAATTCACTTACTGACACATTCAAGAGATTTTGTTTTGGAGGTTGAGAAATAAAGCTGTCATCAGCCCATTTCCTATCAAACCCCCTCCTGATAAAATCAGTCTAGAATTCTCACCGTGGAGTCGAGGATTAAGTGCCAAGACGTGAGGACAACATCGAGGACATGCTGAAACTAGGGGCAAGAAGTCAAGAGTGTTTTATGTTAACTTTATCAAGAGTGTAATGTGTTCCAAAACAGAACGATGAAACTCTTTCTTGTTGCAGCCCAACAGGTATGTAACCACAGTACTCTGTAAACACCACGATAAACAACAAAAATAATACTGCAAAGTCAAAAACAATGTCCCCCAAGTCCATATAGTTTGAGTTTAGTTTTAGTCACATGTACCGAGGTACAGTGAACAGCTCTTGTTCAGTGTTATCCAGTCAGCAGAAAGACAATATAGGGAGAGGTTGAGCAGGCTGGGTCTCTATTCCATGGAGCGCAGGAGGATGAGGGGTGATCTTATAGAGGTGTACAAAACCATGAGAGGAAGAGATTGGGTAAATGCACAGAGTCTCTTGCCCGGAGTTGGAGAATCAAGCACCAGAGGACATAGGTTCAAGGTCAAAAGGAAAAGATTTAATAGGAATCCAAAGGGTAACTTTTTCACACAAAGGGTGGTGGGTGTACGGAACAAGCTGCCAGAGGAGGTAGTTGAGGTTGGGACTATCCCATCATTTAAGAAACAATTAGACAGGAACATGAATAGGACAGGTTTTGGAGGGATATGGACCAAGCGCAGGCAAGTGGGACTAGTGTAGCTGGGACATTGTTGGCCGGTGTGGGCAAGTTGGGCCGAAGGGCCTGTTTCTACACTGTATCACTCCGATGCAATGATCCCAGGAATGAGTGGGTTAACCTATGATTAGCGTTTGATGGCACTGGGCTTGTACTCACTGGAGTTTAGAAGAATGAGGGAGGACCTAATTGAAACATACAGATTAGTGAAGGCTTGGATCGAGTGGATGTGGAGAGGATGTTTCCACCAGTGGGAGAGTCTAGCACTAGAGGTCATAGCCTCAGAATTAAAGGACGTTCTATTAGGAAGGAGATCAGGAGAAATTTCTTTAGTCAGAGGATAGTGAATCTGTGGAGTTCTTTGCCACAGGCTGTGGAGGCCAATTGATATTTTTAAGGCAGAGATAGATAGATTCTTGATTAGTACAGGTGTCAGAGGTCATGGGAGAAGGCAGGAGAATGTGGTTAGGAGGGAGAGATAGAACAGCCATGATTAAATGGCAGAGTTGATTTGATGGGCCGAATGGCCTAATTCTACTCCTATTCCTTATGATCTTATGATGTAGCAAAATCAAAGCTGATATTCTTAGTGAAGTACAAGAAATGCTGCAGTTGTTATCTTCAGATGTAACAATAAATCATGCCCCTAGCAGTCAACACATGGATGGTATTGAGAGACCGAGGGTCAGGATAAAGGCAGGAGAGAAACAATGAGGTACAAGATGAGTCCATGACCTTATTAAATGTCAATAGGGGTAGTATGGCTTAGGCTGCCCCCCATTCCTATCATCATATGATCTTTGCAGTGTAAATCTACAAATTTAAAAAAGCTGATAGTGAGATCAGTAATATAGTTTAAAAAAAGCATAGATGATGTTTCCCTTGATTAGCCCAAGCTAAGAGTATTCGGGCAAGGAGGTTATTTCAGTGCACACAAGACCAATTAGGTCCAGGCCTCGGGAACTGTATACAGCCAAGATGCCAACTGAGAGGAAGGTTGCAAGGGCTTCAGGAGTTAGGGGGAGAAAGCAGGAGAATTGGGTTGAGAAGGATCAATGGATCAGCCATATTGGAATAGCAGAGTAGGCTTGATGGGCTGAATGGCCTAAAGCTGATCCTATGGTGTTGTAATGTTTCCCACAGATGCTGCCTGACCCAATGAGCTACTCAATGTATGGACTCAATCCTCACTAATACATCAAAATGCATCACACACTGAAAGGTGTTCAGAAAACATTCATCGCCGATGTTTGGAGCTATTTTGGACAATGCAGGTTGATAGTTTATTTTTCAGTAAGATGTAACTTTGATGATTCCTCTGATCTTGCACGGATGTGGCCAGCTGATGTGGAGCTTCTGCCACAGTTACTGGATCAGAGTGCTTCACACATGATTCAATCAAAGGTACCATAGCCCTGGAGAAGGTTGCACCAACTTGCCTGCCTGAGATATCTCCTTCGTCCATTTCCCTGCTCCCATCCACTCACTCACTCTCTAATTGTTTTCCCCTTCAAGTTATTTATACAATTCACCTTCAAAAATGGCTTGAATTTGTTCCCATTACCTGAGCAAGGCATTACCGCTCATAGCAGCTGGATGTGTAAAGATCAGATTGCCATTGATTTTTACTCTTCAGTTCAGATCTAGTTATTGATGCATCTGTCAATGGATCCGGCTTCTCTTCCCTCACTCAATCAAAACCATTAATGGTCACAACCTCTGGTCAGAGTTCCTCCCGTCCGCTCCTGCTTTTAGTAGCAATACACCGACTTGTCCAGATTTGCCACAAAACAGAGACATCCCCGCCCTGCTAGATTCCTTTACACTCTCTCTCTCTCTCTCTCTCTCTCTCTCTCTCTCTCTCTCTCTCTCTCTCTCTCTCTCTCTCTCTCTCTCTCTCTCTCTCTCTCTCTCTCTCTCTCTCTCTCTCCTCTCTCTCTCTCTCTCTCTCTCTCTCTCTCTCTCTCTCCTCTCTCTCTCTCTCTCTCTCTCTCTCTCTCTCTCTCTCTCGCTCTCTCCTCTCTCTCTCTCTCTCTCTCTCTCTCTCTCTCTCTCTCTCTCCTCTCTCTCTCTCTCTCTCCTCTCTCCTCTCTCTCTCTCTGTATACAGAGCAGTCAGATGCTTCTGTTCCCGTGAGCAATACATGATTTAATTTAAAATTATTCTCTTCAATCATTCAAACAAAATGTCTCCCTTCATGTTAAAATGCACCTCGACGGTATCACAAAATGCTGGAGTAACTCAGCAGGACAGGCAGCATCTAGGAGCGAGGGAATGGTGACGTTTCGGGTCGAGACCCTTCTTCAGACTGATGCACCTTCTTAAATGCACCTTCTCAACTGTGTGCTCCATCCAACAGTGGGTGTCTTTTAGAATCTCTCTTATTATTGATTAGATTTCTGGTTTAGTCTTAGCTGCAAATTTTGAAAAAGTGCCACCTCTGCCTGTCTAGATCACAATGAATGTCGAAACAGGCTGTGAACTAAAACCAGCCTCTGGACACCTCGACATAAGTCCCTCCAGTCTGAGAAACAACTGTTCATCACCTTCTAGAGACAAAGAACTGCAGATGCTGGTTTACACGAAAAGACCTGGGCTGTGGGGGTGGGGGAGGGTGAGGGTGAGGGGGGGGTGGGAAGGTGAGGAGGGTGGGGGGGTGGGCCTGTCTCTGGGCTGTCGGGAGGGTGGGGGGGGGTGTGGGGAAGGGGGGGGTGAGGGGGGGGTGGGGAAGGTGGGGGGTGGATTTGTCTCTGGGTTGTGGGAGTGATGGTGGATGTGCGGGCCGCTTCCACGCCACTGGATCTCAGAGCTGTAAGCAGTTGCAGGTGCGGACAGCCACTGGCCACTGGCGCTGGCCACTGGCGCTGGCCACTGGTGCTGGCCACTGGCGCTGGCCACTGGCGCTGGCGGGGCCGGCCCACAACTGCGGCCAACTCGGGCTCTGCCCTGGTGCAGAGGTCCTCTGGCCTCCCAGCGTCGCTCGCTCTCTCTGTCCAACTGTGTCCCTCCAGTTTGCCGGCAGGCAGTAACTCCACGGCCTTTCCTGCCTTCCCCATGTTATTGACTTGCTGCGTTTTTGTTCGTGATTCGCCCAGTGTTTATTGCAGGGAAGAGTTAAATCTAATGTGCGGGAAGGAACTGCAGATGTTGGTTTAAACCGAAGACAGACACAAAGTGCTGGAGTAACTCAGCGGGACAGGCAGCATCTGTGGAGAGAAGGAATGGGTGACGTTTCGGGTCGAGACCCATCTTCAGACTTCCGACTCGGAGTTAAATCTAACGCCATTGCACTGCGATCATGTGTGTCCCCCGTCCCCCACCCCCTCGCTCCCCACACAGATGTCGCCCACCTCTCTCTGCCCGCTGGTCTCTATTCTGCACTTTGGACGCGAGAGCCATGAATTCCATGTAACCCGGGCCAGACAGGACTTCTGTCAGGAGAGGTTGAGGAGTAATTAATACGCTTCCACTTTGCAAAGTGCAGAGGAAGCAGTCAAGTTTAATGTGTAAATACTATTAAAAAGATCTTGCAGAAAGCACCGAAGGCTTTGAAAAGCCTATAAATCTAGAGTTGGTAAAAAAGAAGCTGGTTTGCTCTTGAACGGTATAACAAACGGCGTTGTCGGAGTTTCCCCAGAGATGCTGCCTGACCCCTGAGTTACTCAGCCTCTGTGAAACGTCACCTATCCATGTTCTCCACAGATGCTGCCTGACCCGCTGAGTTACTCCAGCACTGTGCCTCGTTGTCACCTTCCCCTTCAAGGAACACCTTCGCTTCAGCCCGTCTGAACCTATCTGATCTCCCGGTTGCTGGACACTTCAATTCTCCTTCCCATTCCCACAATGACCTTCTGTCCTCGGTCGGTCTCCTCCATTGTCAGAGTGAGGCCAAACACAAATTGGAGGAACCACATCTCATATTTCTCTTGG
>NC_135985.1:1575456-1620456 GCF_053455715.1 Rhinoraja longicauda
CAGTCGCCAGGACAATGGTGATTGAGGTGGTGCTAAAATCTCCTCTTCCCCATCCCATCCCCCCCATTCCCCATCCCTCCCTCCCCCCAATTCCCCCATCCCTCCCCCCCCGTTCCCCTCCCTCTCCCCATTTCCCTCTCCACTCCCCCCATTCCCCTCCCTCCCCCCCATTCCCATTCCCCTCCATCCCCCATTCCCCTCCATCCCCCATTCCCCTCCATCCCCCATTCCCCTCCCCCCCATTTCCCTCCATCCCCCATTCCTCCATCCCCCATTCCCCTCCCCCCCCCATTCCCCTCCATCCCCCATTCCCCCCCATCCCCCATTCCCCTCCATCCCCCATTCCCCTCCATCCCCCATTCCCCTCCCCTCCCCCCATCCCCCTCCCTCCCCCCATTCCCCTCCCTCCCCCCATTCCCCTCCCTCCCCCATTCCCCTCCATCCCCCATTCCCCCATTCCCCTCCCTCCCCCCCATTCCCCTCCATCCCCCATTCTCCCCCATTCCCCTCCATCCCCCATTCCCCTCCCTCCCCCATTCCCCTCCCTCCCCCATTCCCCTCCATCCCCCATTCCCCCATTCCCCTCCATCCCCCATTCCCCTCCATCCCCCATTCCCCTCCATCCCCCATTCCCCTCCATCAGGACTTGCTACATTCAAAACTGTGTTGACAATGTCACCGTCACAATGTCACCGTCGACAAACGCATCCGGTTGTATCCCAATCAGAAGCCCTGGATGACAAAGGATGTCAGGTCTCTCCTCAAGGACCGTAACACCGCCTTCAGGTCTAGTGATAGAGCTCTATACAGTGCTGCTAGAACCAACCTGAAGAGAGGCATCAAGGATGCCAAAGCGTCCTACCAGAGGAAGATTGAGGACCACTTTACCAACAATGACCCACGGCGGGTATGGCAAGGCATCCAGCATATCACCAACTACAAGACCAGCAACCACACGACTGCCGACGGCGACGCCTCGCTGGCAGAGGAACTTAACTGTTTCTTTGCTCGTTTCGAGGTGAAAGCTGCAGTGGCAGACATAACACCCTCTCCAGCACCTGACAGCAACACCTTCACTGTGCAGGAGTATGATGTTAAGCGCGTGCTCAGAGCAGTGAATCCCAGGAAAGCTGCAGGCCCCGATGGTGTGACGGGAAGAGTGCTGAGGGAATGTGCAGACCAATTATCTGAGGTCTTCACAAAAATCTTCAACCTGTCCCTTTTAAAATCCACCATCCCTCCCTGCCTGAAGTCCGCCACAATCATCCCACTGCCGAAAAAGTCTGTCATCAGCAGTCTTAACGACTACCGTCCGGTAGCACTCACACCAGTCATCACAAAGTGCTTCGAGAGACTGGTCCTGCAGCACATCAAAGCCAGCCTCCCACCCACCTTCGACCCATACCAGTTTGCCTACAGAGCAAATAGGTCTACAGGGGATGCCATCGCCACTGCTCTTCACACTGCACTGACCCACCTTGAACACCAGGGGAGCTATGTGAGGATGCTTTTCCTAGACTTCAGCTCTGCCTTTAACACAGTCATCCCGAGCAGACTGGTCACCAAACTTTCTGACCTTGGATTTTCCCAAACCATCTGCCAATGGATCAAGGACTTCTTGACCAACCGCCCCCAGACCGTCAAAATAGGCCCTCACCTCTCCTCCACCATTACACTGAGCACCGGCTCACCACAGGGCTGTGTGTTGAGCCCCATCCTTTACTCCCTCTACACTCACGACTGCGCCCCCACCCATCCCACCAACACCATCATCAAGTTCGCGGATGACACGACTGTGGTTGGACTCATCTCAGGAGGAGATGAGACAGCCTACAGGGATGAAATCCAAAGGCTGGCAGCATGGTGTTCAGTGAACAATCTTGTCCTGAACTCCTCCAAAACAAAGGAACTTATAATAGACTACAGGAAAACCAGTGCAGAACACGACCCACTCTACATCAATGGGGTCTGTGTGGAAAGGGTACCCGCTTTCAGGTTCCTGGGTACGCACATCGCAGAGGATCTTACCTGGTCTACCAACACCATCACCACAGTGAAGAAGGCACAGCAGAGACTCCACTTCCTGAGGATCCTCAGGAAGACCAACCTGCAGGAGAAGCTCATGATGTCCTTCTTTCGCTGCTCCATCGAGAGTGTGCTGGCATACTGTATAACCACATGGTATGCCAGCTGCTCAGAAAAGGACAGGAAGGCCCTTCAGAGGGTCATCACGACGGCCCAGAAGGTCATCGGCTGCTCACTGCCCTCCCTGGAGCACGTGTTCAGCCTACGCTGCCTCAGTAGAGCAGGCAAAATAATAAAAGACCCATCCCACCCCGGCCACCGTCTGTTTGTTCTTCTGCCCTCTGGTCGACGTTTCAGGTCGATCAAATCCCGAACAAACAGACTTAAGAACAGTTTTTACCCCAGGGCCATACGAGAACTGAACACTACTTTCTGCACTAGGTCACACTGTTAAAACTTTTGTATTTAATATATTTGTATTTATTTGTTTTGCATTTATTGCATATATGTTTTTACGCACCGTCAGGATTGCTATTTTTTTATTTCGTTGTACTCGTTGCAACGACAATAAATGAATATTATTATTATTATTATTATTATCCCCCATTCCCCTCCATCCCCATTCCCCTCCATCCCCCTCCCCCCTATCCCTCCTCCCCTTCTCCCTCTCCACCCTCACCCTCTCCCCCCCACCCTCTCCCTCCCTCATCCTCTCCCCCCCTCATCCTCTCCCCTCCTCACCCTCTCCCCTCCTCACCCTCTCCCCTCCTCACCCTCTCCCCCCAATCCTCTCCCCCCTCACCCTCTCCCCCCCTCACCCTCTCCCCCCTCACCTTCTCCCCCTCACCTTCTCTCCCCCTCACATTCTCTCCCCCTCACCTTCTCTCCCCCCTCACCCTCTCCCTCCCTAGGAGATAGATTTAAACTTTAAAATGTGAATAACTTTAAAAGTATAACACAGATTTCAATGAAACTTCTTCCATTATCACCAATGGGACGACGGTGAGTAATGTGGGCCTAAAACTGTTGTGCTATTGTGTACCGTTTTGGCTGTGGTTCAGGAACAAAGAAACAAACACATGGGTTTAAGATGAGGCAGGAGAGATCTAAAGGAGTTCTAAGAGACAAGCTTTTCAACAAAGCTGGTGGTGGATGTGTGGAACAAGTAGAAATGCGGACAATTACAATGTTTAATAGACACTTGGACAAGTACGTAGATAGGAAAGGTTAAGTGGGATATGGGCCAAATGGAACCAGCTCGTGGCAACTTGATTGGCATGGGCAAGTTGGGCCAAATGGTCTGTTTTCCTGCTGTGTGATTCCAAGAGCGATAGAATCAGAAACCAGGAAACTTGTGTATGAAATTGGAGTATAAACTTGAAATGTTATTGGAGAGGGGTGGGACTGAACTGTGAGATGAGCTCTTGGCAGAGCAGGTACACACAGTGAACCAAGCGCTGAATGCAATTTGGTTGATTGGCTTTTCTCCGGGTGCTCCGG
Organism: Rhinoraja longicauda; assembly: GCF_053455715.1. Taxonomy (NCBI): domain Eukaryota; kingdom Metazoa; phylum Chordata; class Chondrichthyes; order Rajiformes; family Arhynchobatidae; genus Rhinoraja; species Rhinoraja longicauda. Next base: position 1,578,982 of record NC_135985.1, read on the forward strand.
TTTCCTCCCATACTCCAAAGCTGTACAGATTTGTAGGTCAGTTGGCTTAGTATAATTGTAAATTGGCTCTAGTGTGTAGTATAGCGCTAGTGTACAGGATGATCGATGGTCAGCATGGACTCAGTGGGCCAAAGGGCCCATTTCTACGCCGTATCTTTAAAGTCTAAATTGAACAGTTCTCCCCTCGTAAGTGGGTGTTAAATTTATTAAAAGTCTGTTCAAATCCAATCAGGTCCTTGCATCCTGGCTGGCATTCACCAAATGCCACCAAAACAAGTTTACTGGCTCCATCTGATTAACTATTTGTGAAGTTACAATGTAAACATAACTCTTAGGTTGCATATTTATGGTTTTTTGCAAGGCTCCTTACATTTCTGTTGATAAACCTATTATGAATGCAAAGTGCCACTTTCCAATCAAAATTATTACAGCCCTCCAGACTCAATTTTAGATAAACATTAATTGCACCCTTTGTATATCACCTTTCCAGCATTCACAATTTCCAATTATATTCTTATCTTGTGTACACTGCCTCCAGACCTCTTTCATGATGTGCAGTCCTCTTCACCACAATCCGTCAGTTGGCTCACCCGCTTCTGTATTCCATCCCATCTCACATGCTTCGTCTGTTCTCTTCTCCCAGCTTACTCTGCACCCTGTAAGTTAATTGACTTTTTCATAGTTATGATGAAAGATAACCCAAAACATTCATTGGCTTCATGGACACCACTGAACAACTAAATATTTCCCTTTCCCTCTATCCCCTTCCATTGTCTCTTCCCCCCCCCCCCCCCACCGCTTGACATTTCTCTCCTCTTATCTCCTTGTCTGACACCCTTTTGGCTGCATTTCATATCAAGCCTTTGTCCACCCCTCTGCCTTATCAAACTCTCCCTCATTTGTACCTCTTTACCAGCTCTCGCTCGCTCCCCCCACCCCACTACAATCAGCCGGGAAACCAGTATCTACAGTTCTTTGTGTCAGCCCTTTTATAAATGAACACACAAGGAACTGCGGATGCGAGAATCTAAAGCAAAACACTTCAGTCTGAAGAAGAATCCCAACCCAAAACAGCACCTATCCACAGATGCTGCCTGACCCGTTGAGTTACTCCAGCACTCTGTGAAATGTCACCTATCCATGTTCTCCACAGATGCTGCCTGACCCACTGAGTTAACGTCACCTATCCACATTCTCCAGAGATGCTGCCTGACCTGCTGGGTTACTCCAGCACTCTGTGAAACGTCACCTATCCATGTTCTCCACAGATGCTGCCTGACCTGCTGAGTTACTCCAGCACTCTGTGAAACGTCACCTATCCATGTTCTCCACAGATGCTGCCTGACCTGCTGAGTTACTCCAGCACTCTGTGAAACGTCACCTATCCATGTTCTCCAGAGATGCTGCCTGACCTGCTGAGTTACTCCAGCACTCTGTGAAACGTCACCTATCCATGTTCTCCACAGATGCTGCCTGACCTGCTGAGTTACTCCAGCACTCTGTGAAACGTCACCTATCCATGTTCTCCACAGATGCTGCCTGACCTGCTGGGTTGCTCCAGCACTAGGTGTCATTAAATATTTCCAGCAATGCCTGAGTTAATCTATACATTGTGGATGGCTCAATTGAAATCATCTATTGTTTTTCCACTGACTGGTTTGCACACACCAAAAGCTTTTCAATGCACCTCTGTACACGCGACAAAAAACTAAATTAAGCTAATTATGTCTGAAGTCTCAATGACTGCATGGATGCAGAAAACACTGGCACAGCGGTAGAGTTGCTGTCTCACAGCGCCAGAGACGCGGGTTCCATCCTGACCACGGGTCCTGTCTGTACGCAGCTTGTACGTTCTCGCCTTGACCGAGTGGGTTTTCCCCAAGTCCTTCAGTTTCCTCCCACGCTCAAAAGACACACAGGTTTGTGGATTAATTGGTTTCGGTAAAAAATGTAAATTGTCCCTCGTGTGTAGGATAGTGCTAGTGTGCGGGGATCTCTGGTTGGCACGGACTCGGTGGGCCGAGGGGCCTGTTTTCATACTGTATCTCTAAACTATTTGGAGATAAGAACTGCCTCCCCTGTATATTGGTTTCACTTTATTGAAACATGACACTATTGACCTCTTTTCTGCAGATATGAAACTGGATGATCTTCAGCTGACAAAACAGTGGTTACAACAGCCCGCTCCGCCACTGCAAAGCCAGCCAGGCTTTGGGGTGATTCATCTACAATCGCTTCAAGGTCATATCATTCCTCATTTAACCTGTCTGCATAACAGTCGATGAATGACACACAAAAAGCATAGTCTCAGTAATTACATTCCTGTTCCCTTCAGCCCCTTTGTCATCCTTTCTTTCTCCTGTGCTTTTGTTAAATGTTCAGAAACTGAGACTAGCTTGGTCATTTGTGCTCAGCGTGAAGTGAACGGGAATAAGAAAAATACTTGAAGGTGAAAGAAAATTGCAGGGGTTCGGGAAAGAATAGAACAGTACTATCTCGAACCCTATTGAATGGTCAGTGCCTTCCTCAGTTCAGTTTTTAGAGATACAGTGCAGAAACAGGCCCTTCAGCCCACAGAGTTCACTCCCTGTACACTAGCACTGTCCTACAAACTAGGTACAGTTTACAATTCTACCGAAACCAATTTAACCTACAAACCTGTATGCCTTTGGAAACCGAAGCACCTGGAGAAAACTCACGCAGTCACAGGGAGAACGTACAAACCATGTACACGCAGAACCTGTAGATAAGATCGAACCCGGGTCTATGGCGCTGTAGGGCAGCAACTCGGCCGCTGTGCTGCCTGTCACACAAAATAGTGAGGAGCTTTGCAATGTGATGGTTTAAGATGTTGGAAAATCAACATAGCGGCCGCCATTGGTGGAGCGGGAGCACGTGGCCGCTGGCTGGGTGAGGTCACGTGGGGCGCGGGGCGGTGATGTCACCCTTTGTCCCGTATTTGGGAGTGAGGAAGTTGGCAACCCTACGTGAGAGTGAGTGACCTCAGTAAAAGGATACTCTCAAGCAGCCAGCAGGGTGTTGTTGAAAAGCTCCATGGTGTTGTTCAGCTGTACAATTCGCCTTCTTAGGAAATTTAATATTTAAAACCTGTCAAATACAGGGCAAGACAGAGCTAGCATTAATGTAAATACATCCTCTGTTACAAATTGAACACAGAGAGCACATCATTTTTCAGAATGTCATTTGTTTCTGATTTTAAAACAAATTACATGTGAGGAGTAAATGCTGTGATAATATTGTTCAAAGGAGTATCTTATGATTTGGAAATAGCACATCAGTAGAATCATATTGAAGTGTCATTTCATGCTTTCGGCTTCTTCCAGAGGTTGATTGCACCTCTGACTGTTTATTAATCTAAACTATGATGAAAAAAATGGGTCGACTGGGCATGTATTCACTGGAATGTAGAAGGATGAGAGGGGATCTTTTAGAAACATATAAAATTCTTAAAGGATTGGATAGGCTAGATGCAGGAAAAATGTTCCCGATGTTGGGGGAATGCAGAATCAGGGGTCACAGTTTAAGAATAACGGGTAGGCCATTGAGTACGAGTGCGCACCGACCAGCGATCACGCACACACTAGTTCCAAAACATTGGGACAATATTTTCCACTCGGAGGGTGGTCGGTATATGGAACGAGCTGCCAGAGGAGGTAGTTGAGGTAGGTATTATCACAGCATTTAAAGGACATTTGGACAGGTATAGGGACAAAAGTTTACATGGTTATGGGTCAAATAGGACTAGTTGCAAGGGGACATTTTGGATCAGCGTGGATGAGTTAGGCCAAGCCACCCATTTCTGTGTTTAGTTTAGAGATACAGTGTGGAAACGGGCCCTTCAGCCCAACAAGTCCATGCCGACCAAACACTTGTTCTACCCTATACACGAGTGGCAATTTACAGAAGCAAATTAACCTGCACTTCTTTGAAATGTGGGAGGATACCGGAGCACCCGGTGAAAACCCACGCCTTCACTGGGAGAACGTGCAAACTCCATACAGACCTTGTGCATTTCCATAAGATCATTGTCCATCCTTCTGTCCTCCAAGGAATGAAGTCCTAGCATGCCCAACCTCGCCCTATAGCTCAGGCCCTCCAGTCCTGGCAACATCCTTGTAGATATTCTCAGCACTATTTCAGCTTTTACAACCAATGGTTCACACCAGGGCAGCAACAAGCCATTTGTTCCAACTGGATTCTACAGGTCCAAGTAAACAAGAATCCTTCACTGAAATTTAGAAGGATAGACAATAGACAATAGACAATAGGTGCAGGAGTAGGCCATTCAGCCCTTCGAGCCAGCACCGCCATTCAATGCGATCATGGCTGATCACTATCAATCAGTACCCCGTTCCTGCCTTCTCCCCATACCCCCTCACTCCGCTATCCTTAAGAGCTCTATCCAGCTCTCTCTTGAAAGCATCCAACGAACTGGCCTCCACTGCCTTCTGAGGCAGAGAATTCCACACCTTCACCACCCTCTGACTGAAAAAGTTCTTCCTCATCTCCGTTCTAAATGGCCTACCCCTTATTCTCAAACTGTGGCCCCTTGTTCTGGACTCCCCCAACATTGGGAACATGTTATCTGCCTCTAATGTGTCCAATCCCCTAATTATCTTATATGTTTCAATAAGATCCCCCCTCATCCTTCTAAATTCCAGTGTATACAAGCCCAATCGCTCCAGCCTTTCAACATACGACAGTCCCGCCATTCCGGGAATTAATCTAGTGAACCTACGCTGCACGCCCTCCATAGCAAGAATATCCTTCCTCAAATTTGGAGACCAAAACTGCACACAGTACTCCAGGTGCGGTCTCACCAGGGCCCGGTACAACTGTAGAAGGACCTCTTTGCTCCTATACTCAACTCCTCTTGTTACGAAGGCCAACATTCCATTGGCTTTCTTCACTGCCTGCTGAACCTGCATGCTTCCTTTCATTGACTGATGCACTAGGACACCCAGATCTCGTTGAACTCCCCCTCCTCCTAACTTGACACCATTCAGATAATAATCTGCCTTTCTATTCTTACTTCCAAAGTGAAGAACGGATTCGTAACGGATTAGACAGACTAGATGCAGGAATAATGTTCCTGATGTTGGGGGAGTCCAGAACCAGGGGTCACAGTTTAAAAATAAGGGGTAGGCCATTTAGGACTAAGATGAGGAAAAACTTCTTCACCCTGAGAATTGTGAATCTGTGGAATTCTCTGCCACAGTAGGCAGTGGAGGCCAATTCACTGGATGTTTTCAAGAGAGAGTTCAGCTCTTGGATTCAGCTCTTAGGGCTAAAGGAATTAAGGGATATGGGGAAAATGCAGGAACGGGGTACTGATTTTAGATGATCAGCCATCATCCTATTGAATGCCTGCGCAGGCTCGAAGAGACGAATGGCCTACTCCTGCACCTACTTTTCTATGTTTTCTATGTTTCTAAGACAGTGAAGTGGCAGAAACTGCAAATTAGAAACCAATACCGGCGAGCAGTACTCAACTACGATCTACTTCTTTGATGACTTGGACTATCCTTGATTGGACTTTGCTGACTTTTCCTTGCACTAAACATTATTCCCTTATCATGCATCTATACACTGTAAATGGCTTGATTGTAATCATGTGTAAGAAAGAACTGCAGATGCTGGTTTAAACTGAAGATAGACACAAAAAGTTGGAGTAACTCAGTGGAACACGCAGCATATCTGGAGAGAAAGAATGGGTGACATTTCGGGTCGAGTCCCTTCTTCAGACACGATTGTAATCATGTTTTGTCTTTCTGCTGACTGGTTAGCACGCAACAAAAATATTTTCACTACCTCGGTACACGTGACAATAAACTAAACTGAAGTGAAACCTCTGCAGATTCACGAGCTTGTGTAATGCTACCTCATCCGTAGTAACACGACCACTTACTGTTTCTAAAAATAACATTAAACTGAACATGTGTTAAATTCGAAAGATAGACCCAAAGTGCTGGAGTAACTCAGCAGGTCAGGCAGCATCTCTGGAGAACATGGATAGGTGACGTTTTGGTTCTCCAGACTGATGGATCCGATCATGAAAGGTCCAAGTCCAAACGTCACCGATCCAGAGGAGGTAGTGGACGCAGTTACTATTGTAATGTTTAAGAAATATTTTGGCAGGTATATGGATAGTATAGGTTTTTTAGGGATATGGGCCAAACGCAGACAGGTGGGGCTAGTGTAGTTGGGACATATTGGTCGGTGTGTGCAAGTAGGGCCGAAGGGCTTGTTTCCATGCTGTATCACTCTATGACTCTATGGTGAGGCTGTAGGCCTGGGAGACAATGATAACTTGTAGGATAGTTGGCGGCAATGGTGGCGCAGCGATAGAGTTGCTGCCTTGCAACACCGGAGACCCAGGTTCGATTCCGACTACGGGTGCTCTCTGCACAGGGTTTGTACGTTCTCCCCGTGACCTGCGTGGGTTTTCTCCGAGATCTTCGGTTTCCTCCCACACTCCAAAGACGTACAGGAATGCAGGTTAATTGGCATGGTTTATTTGTAAATTGTCCCTAGTGTGCGTAGGATAGTGTTAATGTGCAAGGTTGCGCGAACTCAGTTGGCCGAAGGGCCTGTTTCCACGCTGTAGCTCTAAACTAAACTAAATTAAATATTTAGACAGGTATATGGATAGGATAGGTTTATTGGGATATGGGCCAAACGCAGGCAGGTGGGACTAGTGTAGATGGGGCATGTTGGGTGGTGTGGGCAAGTTGGGTGATGAGCCTGTTTCCACGCTGTATCATTCTATGACTCTTGGCCTGGGAGGCAATGATAACTAGTTGGGCAGTGGATGGCTGCCAGGGTCGTTGAAGCTTTGGTGATCCATCTCCAGTGTTTTGAGATGCCGATAACCTCACAAGGTCCAGTCTGGACCATGGAAGACCACTTTGGCTGGCATTGCTGCCAATGGTTTTCTGTGCCAATTTTCAGATAATAGGAGGAATGTTTCAGTGCTGACGTTGAGGCAAGAGTCCGATACGCCACTAGTACTTGCATGAGTTTGAAATGGCCAACTTTGCTGAATCCTCTCGGGTTGGTCATTTAATATTCAGCATGGGTTCCCAGCCAGAATGAGACTTTCCATTTGCAGCTTGCCAATGGAGAATCATATGTTCTGTGCCTTGGCAGTTTTTAAAGGTTAGCAAATAAACATTAAGGGGTGCAAATTCTTAAACTCATTGACAGTTTTTCCAAAGAGTTGGCTACTAAAAAGCAGATTGAAAAGAAAGTCTGAAATCTTTGCACAACCCATAAGGAGATGGGTGTAAAGAGGATTAACCCATTTGACGTTCAGCGGGAACTTTATCAAAGAACAATATTGAGGGCAGCAAATGGCAGCCTGAGCCAAAACTACATCAGCAAGGCTTGGGAACAATGTGCAAGAAGGCAACACACATAAGCTACAAAGTCTGCCATACAGGTGTGGGTTCAGGGGCAGTTTCTTCCAACTGTTATCAGGAAACGAACCATCCTACCACCAACTAGGGAGCGGTCCTGGCCTCCCATCTACCTCATTGGAGACACCTCGGACTATCTAATCAGACTCTAATCAACTTTATCTTGCACTAAATGCTGCACTGAAACCAATACTACATGCGTTCAGTGAATATTTCACACAAATCTAGCGGGTGAATATGTTTTCTTTTGGGCCACAGCGGGATCACAGTAAATGTAAGACTGTACTTTGGGCCTCGGAGTGGTTGCGAGATGTACTAGCATTACATTCTTGTCATTTCGACTCATGTTAATTTTTCAGCTCTCACTTTTCCTTAACAAAACTAAATTTATTATGCACATGGGGTTCTGGCAAGGATCCTGCAGCTCATTCATTTCATGTTTCTGCAATGCTCGCCGGCATGATTTATTCCCCGTATGTGGACATCCGTGCAGAGCCAAAGTGTGTATCCTGAGGCGCGACACTGTAAAAAGGGTAATTTTAGACAATTTAGAGCTGTGTTAATGAACGTAGCGATACTTGCATTTACAACCCACTGAGGAGTCGGGTCATTGCCACCGTACAGAACGATGCCATTTGGCCCATCCACTCTGTGCTATCTATCTCCAAGTAAGACAACCCACTCAGTTCCCAGCTTTCTCCCCATAGCCCCAGCAATTATTTTTTCTCAAACGCTTATCCAATTCCCCTATGAAGACACAGGTTGATTTTTTTCCACTCCCATCTGCAATGAAATCCAGATTATGACCATTCCCTGCGTGAAACACCTTCCCTCACGATCCCATTGTAAGTTTTGTCCAAATTTTTTAATCCTCTGCTCCCGAACCAGGAACCATTCACTGTAGGTGAGAATTTTTATTTATCTTATTAAACTATTGGGAAGTGTGCAAAAGGCTTTAAGCTTTGATATTTTGTGAATCAAAGCTGTAAAATAATGACATATTTTATTTTCAACTCCTGAGCCTCAGTAATTGTTGAAATGTTTAAGAGCAGTACCAGTATTTTGCTTTACCAAACACATTTTAATCGTGCTCTGTCAGTCTCATTACAGTTGTTATTTTAACCTGTCATTGCATCATTATGTTGCATTACACTTACTTTGCAATACACTTAAAAGATGCTTAAACCGAGATCTTTATGTTAAACTAAAAATAAATCTCATCAGGATAATAAAAATCTGATATATTAATGGAACAGCATCAATACCTATATACTAAAACTCTCGTTTGTTTGTTTGTTCCTGAACTACTGCCAAAACGGTACACGGTAGCGCAACAAATTTAGGCCCACCTTACTCACCGTCGTCCCTTTGGTACTAATGGAAGAAGTTTAATTGAAATTGGTGTTATATATTTTAAGTTATTCACATTTTAAAGTTTAAATCTATCTCCTAGGGAGGGAGGGAGCGGGGGAGGATAAGGGGGTTGAGTGGGGGGGAGGAGAGGAGGGGAGGGGGTGGAGTGAGGGAGGGGGGAGAGTGGAGTGAGGGAGAGGGGAGGGGAGGGAGGAGAGGGTGCTGCACCAATGCAGGAGAGGTTTGGGCCCAACGGGTCCACTTGGTCTAGTAATAAATAAAATGTTGTTTCTTAACACCTAAGAGGACATGGTTTAATGTCTGCACTGAAACAGGTTCCAGAACTGATTGTCTTGTTGACAACTTGTGGACAAAGTAGATATCAGTGTAATAAATAGCTGTGAGTTATTGAAAGAGCAATATGTCAATCACTCATTTCAAACTGCTCAGAGTTAAATCCCTTAATATGCAATGTCATTCTGCTGGATGTGGACAGGATTTCTGCTGCTGTGACAATGAATGTGTGAAGGGTGTGAAATGATGATCAACTGTGTGTACAGTGAGTTTCAACTGTATGCAGTCACAAAAGATATGGATCGACAAGGACATGAAAACATCTGAATACGTAAAGAGGAGAACTTTAAAACAGAGACAAATCATAACTAAATAACTTTAGACTTTATTGATACAGCGCGGAATCCAACGGGCCATCCAGCGATCACCCATTCACACCAGCACTATCCTACTCACACTAGGGACAACTTACAATTTTTACCGAAGCCAATTAACCTACAAACCTGCACGTCTTTGGAGTGTGGGCGGAAATTGGAACACCCGGAGAAAACCCATGCGGTCACGGGGAGAACGTGCAAACTCCACACAGACAGCACCCGTAGTCGGGTTTGGACATGGGTCTCGGGCGCAGAAATATAGCAACCCTACCGCTGCGCCACCCCTTTTAGTTGCTTCAGTTAAAAGCATTTTAAAATGTTAAGCCATGGAGAATTTACTGCAAGCCAATTTGAGTCGGCTCTGCAGAGAGCTCTTTAACCATATATTACAACAGGGTCTGATTACAATCTTATGTGCACTCCCAGTCTTTATTCAAAAAAATCAGAGACTAGTTCTGTTGAGATCTTGATAAAGGAATGTGTAATCAGAAGCCAAATATGTGGGCAGCCACAAACCATAAACAAACGTAAATCCTTTGACCCACTAAAACAATAAGATTTAGTGAATAATAAAGCAGGTTCCAGTGATAACAGAGGGGAAGTGAAGTTATTAACCCTGTGATAGACCCAAAATGCTGGAGTAACTCAGCGGGACTGGCAGCATCTCTGGAGAGAAGAAATGGGTGACGTTTCGGGTTGAGACCCTTCTTTACAATGACCCTGTAGTTCCTCTCTCAGCATCGATTTAATAAATGTCAAAGCTTATGATTGAATATTGGCTTTTAAAAAAAATTCCACTTCTATTTCATGAAATTACTGTTTCCTCTCTCCAATCTTACAAGAAACCAACTTTAATGAAGAGATGAAGTTGGGGTATACGGTTTCTAATTCCCGGGGACTGGGACATATCCTTTACATGTGGGTAAGTGAGAATATAAACCATTCTGTTCAGTTGGTGACAAATGAGAACATTGTGGTTGATGATTTTACTTTCCAAACTTCGCCGTTGAATCTGTGCTCTGTTCCTCAATCCCCCTCTAATGGTTTGTCCATGTAACAGCAGTGACTACACTTCTAAATCAACACAGCTTTATTCTTAATTGTTTACTGTATGTTCGTGTTACTTGCGAGCAGAGCACCAAGGCACATTCCTTATATGTGAACATACTTGGCCAATAAACCTATTCATTCATTCATTCACATGTGTGTGAAGTCTTTGATCGGGACCTCCTGAAAATTATAAGGATTGCAACATTGTTGCACGGTGGCGCAGCGGTAGAGTTGCTGCCTCACTGTGCCAGAGACCTGGGTTCGATCCTGACTACGGGTGCTGTCTGTAAGGAGTTTGCACGTTCTCCCAGCGACTGCGTAGGTTTTCTGATTATTACATTTCCAACTCCCAACCTGGGCATCCTCAATGGCACCTTGTCATAGAGTGATACAGCCTGGAAACAGCCCTTCAGCCCAACTTGCTCACACCGGCCAACATGTCCCAGCAGGTGCCACCTGCCCACGTTTGGTCCATATCCCTGCAAAGCTGTCCTATCCATCCACAGACACAAAGTGCTGGAGTAACTCACCTTTTGTTGCGTGCTAACCAGTCAGCAGAAAGACAATACACGATTACAATCGAGCCATTTACAGAATGTCTTATAGAAACATATAACCAAAGTCGGTAGTCTCTTTTTTGCTCTGGTTTATTTTCACCCACATGTTTAGACCATAATGGTGTATCCTTATTGTTTTGATGTGTTTATGCTTTATTCTTAATTTTTAACTGTATGTTTGTGTTGTCATTTGTGAGCGGAGCACCAAGTCACATTCCTTGTATATGCATACTTGGCCAATAAACTTATTCATTCATTCATTCATTCATTCATTCATTCATTCATTCATTCATTCATATAACATTCTTAAGGGATTGGACAGGGTAGATACAGGAAAAATGTTCCCGATGTTGGGGGGAGTCCAGAACCAGGGGTCACACAGTTTAAGAATAAGGGGTGGGCCATTTAGGACTGAGATGAGGAAAAACTTTTTCACCCAAAGAGTTGTGAATCTGTGGAATTCTCTGCCACAGTAGGCAGTGGAGGCCAATTCACTGGATGTTTTCAAGAGAGAGTTAGATATAGCTCTTAGGGCTAACGGAATCAAGATGATATGGGGAGAAAGCAGGAACGGGGTGCTGATTGTGGATGATCAGCCATGATATTGAATGGTGGTGCTGGCTCGAAGGGCCGAATGGCCGACTCCTGCACCTATTTTCTATGTTTCTATCTATGTTTCTATGTATAGGGTTTGTCACCTTTCTTGGAACAGCTGTCTTATAACCTGAGATGCAGCAGCACCGAGCCTGACCTCCATGTACACACACCCTAATTGATGTCAGGGAAAATATTTGTCTTCTTTATCTCAGTTCTAGCTGGCCTCCTTTGACACCAATTCTGCTCCATTAAGTCGTCTTTGAATACCCTTAGCTATGGAGGGATGGGCAATGTTAGTATTGGCCACATTGCCAGTAAACAAATAACTATGTGGGCAATAAATATCTTTTTATACAAAGGGTGATATGTGGAGCCAATTCGGGTGGTTCTGACGAGACGTTAACAGTTTGGAAAAATAGCTAGCTGATCTATCAGAAAAACATCAGTTTTGTAACTTGGAAGGATGAGATCAAAGTGACCAAAGAGTCTTTCACGTCTGAACATAATTTATGATCTTGCCTTAAACCTGCTTTCTTACTTGAATCTTGTTCCGTATCTTTGTGTCGTAGAGAGTCGATATAAACCCAAGGAGTTTGCCACACTGCCTGATTAATGGGCTGTGCTTTCAAGCTTAGTTCAGTTTAATTTTAAAATCCAGCAGTACATTTATAACCTCACCCCAATTTCTATCAGATATTTCCCCCAGTTATTCCTGCGGCAGTATATTGGAACAGCTCTTAAATTAAAAGCACCAAAAAAGGAAACATCACCAACAAATGCTGTTTGCTTTAAACTGAAGAGCAATGAGGTACAAAGAAATGAGGATTTGAGATATTGTAAATTTTAAACTGTATTGTGCCAGACACAGAAGATATATTCTTGCAGGCAGGGATGTCAGGGGTTATGGGGAGAAGGCAGGAGAATGGGGTTAGGAGGGAAAGATAGATCCGCCATGATTGAATGGCGGAGTAGACGTGATGGGCCGAATGGTCTAATCCTGCTCCTATCACTTGTAAACTTTCAGTCGAGCACGCAAAACAATGGTTCTCACTGTATCTCGGTACGTATGACAATCAGAAATCAATACCACTACCAACCTTCCACCTGAGTACAGGGGAGAAGGATTGACTGCAGCAAAATGGTTCTTGATTTTATTGGCAGCTTTCCTCAGGCAGTGTGAAATCGATGGGAGGGAGGCTGCTTTGTGTGATGGATAGGTTTGCATCCTGGCCCAATTCTGCTCCTATCACTAATGTTGCACCAAGAAACTGGCTTCACAGAGAGGCCTGAGAAGATCAACTTCCAATAATGACTTTAGCAGAAACTCATCAGAAGTGCTAGCGTAAAGAAACATTATTTTAAACTTTAGAGAATCAGGGTGGAAACAGGCCATTGAGTCCACCAAGTCCATGCCGACCAACACACACCCCATATACTAGCACTATCTTGCACACCAGGGTTAATTTACAATTTTTACCAAAGTCAATTAACCTACAAACCTAGTGGGATAGGCAACATATCTGGAGAGAAGGAATGGGTGACCCTTCTTTAGACTGAAACATCACCCATACCTTTTTTTGCAGAGATGCTGCCTGTCCCACTGAATTATCCCAGCATTTTTTCTCTATCTTCAGTGTAAACCAGCATCTGCATTTCCTTCGTACACAAACCTGTACATCTTTGGAGTTTGGGAGGAAACAGGAGCACCCAGAGAAAACCCACGCAGTTACAGGGAGAACGTACAAACTCTGTACAGCCAGCACCCATAGTCAGGATTTAGTACGGGTCTCTGGCGCTGTAAGGCAGCAACTCTACCACCGCATCACCATGCCCTCCTTAGTCATAGAGTGTGGAAACAGCCCCTTTGGCCCAACTTGCCCACCCTGACCAACATGCCCCATCTACACTAGTCCAGATCCCTCTAAACCTATCCTATCCATGCACCTGTCTAAATACTTCTTAAACATTGTGATATTCCCTGCCTCAACTATGGGAAGCTCGTTCAATATACCCACCAACCCTTGTGCAAAAGGTGGGGTAAAGTAAAACTATCCACGAATAAAAAGAATAAATGCCTGCAAATATCTGCAGAGGGGATTAGTTGAATGTGGCAACATGTTCTGCACGGATTTAGTGGGCTGAAGGGCCTGTTCCCATGCTGGATTGTTTCATGGTGCATTTCTAAGTTGGAGGATGATGCTTTTGTCTGCACTGTCATCATCCATCACAGTTCAGTTACTCATGAGGTTCTGTGTCATAAGTTCATAAGTTCTTGGAGCAGAATTAGGCCATTCGGCCTATCAACTCTACTCCACCATTCAATCATGGCTGATCTATCTTTCCCTCTCAACTCCATTCTCTTGCCTTTGCCCCATAACCCCTGACACCCATACTAATGAATCAATCTCCTCTTTAAAGATATCCATTGACTTGGCCTCCACAGATTCTGTGGCAATGAATTCCACAGATTCACCACCCTCCGATTAAAGAAATTCCTCCTCATCTCCTTTCTAGAAGTACAACCTTTTATTCTCAGGCTGTGCCCTCTGGTCCTAGACTCTCCCACCAGTGGAAACATCCTCTCCACATCCACTCTATCCAGGCCTTCCACTATTTGTGTCATGGTTTTATCTGACTTCATGAAACGTGTCAGCGCTGTTAATTCACAGACGATCTAAACAATCTGACCTTTGCGTCTAAAGAATATTTATATCCACATGAAATATTGCTTCACTTCAAAGCACTGCCCTTCAAAGAGTTGCAAATATCAATATTTAAAATCAAATTATTCTCAGAATGTCACAATACTTCTAAAACGTCACCATGCATCAGTGATTGCCTCAGATAATCTCTCCCTGCTAAATTGCCAATAATTTACACAGATAAGGATGTGTAGGAAAACCTACTTGTCTTGATTCACCAACATAAATAGCAGCTCACATTTTCCTTGTTCTTCGTCCCCTTTGATGTCTCGTTCTCACATCTCACCCTCCCATATCTCCCTCTCCCCTGACTATCAGTCTGAAGAAGGGTCTCGACCCGAAACATCACCCATCCCTTCTCTCCAGTCTGTCCCATTGAGTCACTCCAGCATTTTGTGTCTATCTTCGAAACTAACATCATTTTATTCAAACAATTGCAAACATTCTTAGAAAACTACCAAATAATTTTACTGCAGAAACTGACCAGAGTTTAATTTCCGGACTTTACTTTCTTTCACAAAGTATTTTGCTCAGAGATCTTACTGACTTGAACACATATTCCAGATAGCAGCCCACAGCCCTTCAGAAGGCCTCTTCCCATGAGCTAATTCATGTGATATGCTAACACTGAAAATAAAAGAGATCTTATCTTGAGAAGCTTCAGATCCTGATATTGTTTTTCTTCCTCTAGCTTTTAAGATGTGTGATAATGCCCTTTGTTGCTCCCAACAGCATCTCCACATCACAAGCGATCTGCTCCTGACAGTGGCCTTAAATCTTACAATCATTGACTCCATCTCGCAGTCTCATCATTCCATTCCTGCTGTAAAAGCTGCACTCCCTGTCCATCCCCGATCCTCTCCCACACCCCACTGATAGAAGTTAACATCCTATCCCTGGGTCTGATGCTTCTGCTTAGTTCCCAGGCTCACATATCCTTATCTTGTGATGTTTCCACTAGTGGGAGAGTGGAGCAGTGAGGCAGCAACTCTACCGCTGCACCACTGTGCCGCCCCTTAAAATACTAACAGTATTTGCATGACTCCTTAACTGGCTTACACATCGATCCAGTAGCTGAGTGTGTGATTAGTTTAGTTTAGTTTAGAGATACAGCGTGGAAACAGGCCCTTCGGCCCACCGGGTCCTCGCCGACCAGAGATCCCTGCACACTAACACTATCCTACACACATTAGGGACAATTCTTACATTTACCAAGCCAATTAACTTACAAACCTGTACATCTTTGGAATGTGGGAGGAAACCGAAGATCTCGGAGAAAACCCATGCAGGTCATGGGGAGAACGTACAAAGTCCGTACAGACAGCACCCGTAGTCAGGATCGAACCTGGGTCTCCGGCGCTGCATTCGCTGTAAGGCAGCAACTCTACCGCTGCGCCACCGTGCTGCCCTAATGTATATATGAAGATGTGCTTGTAACATGACTACCTTATGGTGATAGACATATAAAGCTGGAGTAACTCAGCGGGTCAGGCAGAGAAGGAATGGGTGACGTTTCGGGTCTGAAGAAGGGTCTCGACCCAAAATGTCACCAAACCATTCCCTCCACAGATGCTGCCTGACCCATTGTGTTCCTCCAGCACTTTGCATTTTGCTGAAGATTCCAGCATCTGCAGTTCCTTGTGTCTCCAAATAGTATTCTTCGGCTTTGCATGAATATTTGATGCCATCGTTGTACTTACCTAACTGATCTTTGATTGGCACTTAATGCACTCAGCGAGACAGGCAGCATCTCTGGAGAAAAGTAATAGGTAACGTTTCAGGTCGAGACCCTTCTTCAGACTTTGATTCTCAGCTAGTTCCAATGTTGCTCCACTTTATAAAATAATTAATTCCAAATCACATGTTTTCTCTCCACAACAAAAAAATCACAGTGAAAAAATAATACAGATATATTTGCAAGATGAATATTGTGTTCTCATGATCCATATGACAGATGCACAACACATCGACTCCAGGCCACATACGTTGCATGAGTCCTTCCCTTTGGCCAGACGTAGACCCACATCTGCAGATCCGTGATAGAAGTGGATACAATGATGAGAGGCACAGATAGGGTAGACAGTGACCAGGGTGTCGCCCCCAGGGTGGAAACAGACAACACTAGAGGACACAGCTATAAGGTGAGAGGGGGACAGTTTAATGGAGATGTGTGTACACTGAGTGTGATGGGAGCCTGTAACGGATTGCCTGGGGAGGTGGTGGAGGCAGATATTATCGTGACATTTTGGAGGCGTTTAGAGAGGCACATGGAAGTGCCAGCATATAACAATAGAAGGATCAGGTACAGAGAGAGGACATCAGTTTAAACTTGGCATCATGTTCAGCACTAATATTGTGGGCCGAAGGGCCCATTTCTGTGCTGTATTCTATGTTCTATATTCTATGTTCTGCCTTCTCCCCATAACCTGTGACACCCGTACTAATCAAGAATCTATCTATCTCTGGCTTAAAAATATCCACTGACTTGGCCTCCACAGCCTTCTGTGGCAAAGAATTCCACAGATTCACCATCCTCTGACTAAAGAAATTTCTCCTCGTCTCCTTCCTATAAGAACGTCCTTTAATTCTGATGCTCTGACCTCTAGTCCACTGATGGAAATATCCTCTCCACGTCCACTCTATCCAGGCCTTTCACTATTCTGTACGTTTCAATGAGGTGGAGTCAGGGGAAGAATGTACTAACTCCGTACAGACAGCGCCCGTAGTCAGGATCAAACCCAGGTCTCTGGCACTGTACTGTGGTAATTCTACCATGCTGCCCTTTGTATCCATCATCGAGATATGACTATTGCCTCACAGTTAAACCATGAACGGGACATCCCCGCTATCATCATGTGGTGGGTTCGTTATTAATTTTCCATTCAAACAATTGGGGGCCACCGTCACAATACAGCAGAGGGCAATAATGAAGAGTTTCTCCTCTTCCAGTTTCTCTGTGTCAGTGAGAAATCTCTATGAGTAACAGAGAGAGCAATTACTGGGGAAGCTGAGAGCTGGAAACACTGACCCTAGTGCACATTCACTGCCAGGAGGAGCTGCAATAAACATAGCGTGACAAAGAGTTGGATCTAAATTAAAAGCAAGGCTGGGGAATCCCTTATCTGTAACGATGAGAGAGGAAAATTACAGTGCCTGGAATAAAACGCGAGTCAGAGGGGAGTGGGTGTGGGGACCAAAAATGTACTCAAAATGCGTAATGGAAAGGATTTTGTGACTGAAAATAAACCGGAGTGGAAACTGGTGAAATCCCTCCCGCTGGAACATGTCTGTTTGGTTGGCATTAATACATAGTGCTGGTAAATGATGCGAATAAATAATGTGGACATGCCAGTTTACTAAATGCAGCAAAACCTTGACAACTAATAGGAATCTGAGGGGTAACCTTTTCACACAAAGGGTGGTGGGTGCATGGAACTAGCTGCCAGAGGAGGTAGCTGAGGCTGAGACTATCCCAACGTTTAAGAAACAGTTAGACAGGTACATGGATAGGACAGGTTTGGAGGGATATGGACCAAGCGCAGGCAGGTGGGACTGGTATCGCTGGGACATGTTGGCCGGTGTGGGCAAGTTGGGCCAAAGGGCCTGTTTCCAATAGTCAATAGTCAATTTATTTGTCACATACACATAAATGTGCAGTGCAATGAAAGATTACCCACAGTCCAACAATAAGACCAATAAAAAGAAGCAATAAAAATAAGCAATAACACACACAATCATAAACCAACACCAAACCACACTGTGTCACTCTGTGACTCTATGAGTCTAACTGGGAAGTATCATTTTGCCAGACCAACAGTGGTCACTGTCTCCGAGAGGAGTCCACCGGTGCCGGAACGGTCGGCCTATTGCACCGGGGCACCGAGGTATCGGCCCACAAAGCCAGCCTCAGAGGTCGGCTATGGGAACGCTGCCGCCAGCTCCGGTCGGGACGTTATGCATTTACTTGGCTATTCCAACAGCAATCCTGAAACCTGAGACTGCCACCCCCCAAGAAGGACAGAACATGCATGGAAGCACTTCTAGTTACTTTCCAAGATACGTTAGGAAATATGTTAAAGGTCTTTCAACATCATTGGGTCTAAATCCTGATCTTCCTGTCTAATTCCACAATGGCGGTGTCTTCATCAGAAGGATTGCATCTGTTTTAAGAGTTGGCCAAAGGCAATAAATCTTGGTCTACCTTGCACTAAACGTTATTTCCTTATCATGTATCTGTACATTGTGGGCAGCTCGATTGTAATCATGTATTGTCTTTCCGCTGACTGGCTAGCTCACAACAAAAGCTTTTCACTGTACCTCGGTACACAATAAACTGAACTGAACTATCGATGACACTGCATCCAGTAGCAATGAAACACAAATGGGCAAATAATAGAAAAATGAATTTCAACATAGATAATTGTAATGCACTGTATTTTAGTCAGAAAATTAAGAAAACATAGTACTTGAAAAACAGGAATGTCAATGACACAGAGACAAGTGTGGATGTGAAAGTACAAATCGCTAAATGTAGCAATGCAAACTGTTCTTGGAAGAAAGGTCCCGATCCAAAATCACCTGTCCATCCCCTCCACAGATGCTGCCTGACCCACTAACTTCCTCCAGCACATTGAATTTTGCACAAATTGTTAAGACCATGAAGAGAAACAAAAGTATTGTGGACACAACCCAGGCCATCACACAAACCAACCTCCCTTCCATTGACACCATTTACATCTCACGCTGCCTCGGCAAGGCCAGCAGCATTATCAAGGACGAGTCGCACCCTGGCCACTCCCTCTTCTCCCCTCTCCCATCGGGCAAAAGGTACAGAAGTGTGAAAACGCACACCTCCAGATTCAGGGACAGTTTCTTCCCAGCTGTTATCAGGCAACTGAACCATCCTACCACACCCAGAGAGCAGTGCTGAACTACTATCTACCTCGTCAGGGATCCTCGGACTATCTTTGATCGGACTTTACTCGCTTTACCTTAAACTAAAAGTTATTCCCCTATCCTGTATCTGTACACTGAAAATGGCTCGATTGTAATCATGTATTCTCTTTCTGCTGACTGATTAGCACGCAACAAAAGCTTTTCACAGTACCTCGCTCGGTACACGTGACAATAAACTAAACAAACTATACACCATCATTCATTTCTACAAGAACTAGATTTGAAATATAGAAACATTATGCTAAGTCTTTAAATCTGTAGGAAACCTTGGTTAGACCACACTTGTGGTAATGTGAACAATTTTGGTTTGACCCAGCTGGTTCTATTCAACTCAGGCAACCACGTTTGGATGAATTCGGTTTAAGTGTGTTCTCAATCTTCATTTAATCAAGGGGCAGGTGCCTACCCCTGGCGGTGAATGGAAATGTACTATTCCAGCTAACTAATGCTCAGCCTAAACGTATTCAAAGACGTAACATCACCAAACCATGAGGTACACAGATACCTTCATTCCTCCAAATATCCAAACCAGCTTCTTCTCCCACTCCAATTTTAGTCATTGTTCTTTCTTATCGGTTTTATCTGTTTTCGATGCCATTCATCACAACACCATGGAGGTATCTTCGTAAGTTCATAAGTCAGAGGAGCAGAATTAGGCCATTCGGCCCATCGAGTCTACTACGCCATTCAGTCATGGCTGATCCATCTTTCCATCTCTCAACCCCATTCTCCTGCTGCCTCCCTGTAACCTTTGACACCCGTACTAATCAAGAAGATGGCAATCCACACTTTAAAAATACCCAATGTCCACCACCATGTGTGGCAAAGAATTCCACAGATTCACCACCCTCTGACTAAAGAAATTCCTCCTCACCTCCTTTCTAAAGGTACATTCTTCTGGAGAACATGGATAGGTGGCCTGAAACGTCACCTATCCATATTCTCCAGAGATGCTGCCTGACCCGCTGAGTTACTCCAGCACTCTGTGAAACGTCACCTATCCACGTTCTCCAGAGATGCTGCCTGACCCGCTGAGTTACTCCAGCACTCTGTGAAACATCACCTATCCATGTTCTCCAGAGATGCTGCCTGACCCGCTGAGTTACTCCAGCACTCTGTGAAACGTCACCTATCCACGTTCTCCAGAGATGCTGCCTGACCCGCTGAGTTACTCCAGCATTTTGTGTCTAACTTCGATTCTTTCCTATATACAGTATATATGTAAACATAGTACACTGTAAAAAACAAAATATATATATGTGAATATGTGTATATATACACACACACTGAACTTTTGTTTCTTGTTTATTATGTTGTTTACAGTGCACTATGTTTACATGTTCTGTTGTGCTGCTGGAAGTAAGAATGTCATTGTTCTATCTGGGACATATGACAATAAAACACTCTTGGCTCTAGACTTGTGACAGTGTTGCCCTGAGCCACAGAGGATGAGGTTAGTTATGGGGGATAATTAACACACTGTAAACGCTGCAGAATGTAAAAATAAATCATAGAGGAAAATGTGTTGACTTAAAGATGATCACCAAAGAAACTGAATATTGTTACCCTGACTTACAATATGGTATTGTACACAAGAATGAAAAGGAAATGGCTGATTGAATGTGTGGTTGTGCTTAAATTACTTCTGGAAAATAAGTGACAACATGGATTAGTCCTGAATTAATGGCAGTACCACAGAATTGTACCCGTATCATTACATACAATCACAATGCAAACACAATGAGAAGATCCCGAAATAGAACAGTTGGATCAGATGTCCTTGCAGCCAATGGATTTTCAGTTGTAAACATTGATCAATGTCCATATATGGTGTGATGCTGTTTAAAATCCTCTCTCCCTCTCCCTCCTTCTGTCTCTCTCTCTCTTCCTCCCTCTCTCCCTCTCTTTCTCTCTCCCTCCTCTCTCTATCTCTCACTCTCTCCCTCTATCCCTCCTCCTCTCTCCCCCGCTTGGTCAGGATGGAACCTGGGCCTGTGCCGCTGTAAGGCAGCAACTCTACCGCTACACACCCATCATGCCACCCTCCATACCACTGTGTTGGTTGGCTCCTTCTTCGGACTAACCTGTTCAGCCCGAAGAAGGGTGTCGACCCAGAACGTTACCTATCCATGTCGTCCAGAGATGCTGCCTGATTCGTGTCCTTGGGAAATTGGTTTCAGTTTTGATCACGCTGAGGGCCTGAGTGAGAGGGAGAGGCCGGGCAGGATAGACTTTATTGCTTGGAGTGTAGGAGGCTGAGCAGTGAGCTTATAGAGAGGTATAAAATCATGAGGGGAATACATAGGGTGAAAGCATAGTCTGTATCCAGGATAGGTGAATCAAGAACAAGAGGGCATGGATTTAAAGAGGGGAAAGATTTAATAAGAACCAGGGGTGCTGCTATGATCACGCGGAGTGTGGTGGGTATATGGAACGAGCTGCAAGAGGAGGTAGTTGAGGCAACTTCAAAAATAACAACTTCAAAAAGGCCTTTGGACAGGTACATGAATAAGAAATGTTTAGAGGGATAAGGGCCAAACACAGGCGAAGGGGACTAGCTGAGATGGGGCATCTTGGTTGGCAAGAATGAGTTGGGCTGAAGGGTCTGTTTCTATACTATCTCGCTCTCTGACTAACCCTCTGGGCAATATCTGTATATATTTGTGATACATCTTTAGAGAGGCTAGAGGAATCTGTTGATTTGTACCCAATGCAAAGCTTCATCTTTTTTGATCTTTTTTAAGATTTGATCATTTAAAAAAAAATGTAACAAACAGATAAGTGTGCTTCCACTAATATTGATCATGTCATGATATCAGTGACATTTCTCACAAGAGTGGCACAGTGGTAGAGTTGCTGCCTTACAGCACTTTCAGCCCCGGAGACCTGGGTTCGATCCTGACTACAGGTGCTGTCTGTATGTTCTCCCCCTGACTGCATAGGTTTTTGCCGAGATCTTTGGTTTCCTCTCACACTCCAAAGATACAGGTTTGCAGCTGTATAAATATAAATTGTCCCTAGTGTGTGTAGGATAGTGTTAATGTGCGGGGATCGCTGGTCGGCGCTGGTCGGTGGGCCGAAAGGCCTGTTTCCGAGCTGTATCTCTAAACTAAACCAAACTAAATTTGCCTGAAATATGTAAGAAGGAACTGCAGATGCTGGTTTAAACCGAAGATAGACACAAAATGCTGGAGTAACTCAACAGGACAGGCAGCATCTCTCTGGAGAGAAGGAATTGGTGTTTTGGGTTGAGCCCTTTCTTTAGGCTAGTCAGGGGAAAGGGAAACGAGAGATATCGACAGTGATGTAGAGAGATATATGCTGGAAATATGCCTTCTGGTAAATTATGACCAGCTTAGTTGAACTGGGAGGTGGAAGGGGTTTGGACTTTTCATGTATATTTGACAGCATTAAAAGGATAACGTTTAATTGAAGACCACTTATTTGACAGAAAGTAGGAAAATAAATAATTTAGCTAGAGATTGACAAATCCGATGCACCTCATTGAAAGGATAAAGGGGGATTTGTCAGGGATTTTGTGTGCTCAGTTTTCCTTTACAACACTCTCCCACCAATTCGTAATTCTCTGCTCACATATGGTGCCTGGTGCTTAATTTCCTGAGAACATTTCCAACATTTATTGTTGCAGTCTGGTTTATTTTTGAAGAACTGGAATGTGTGATGTTTAGCCAACATTTGCCACTTATTTTTATTGCATTCTTCCAAACAAAATCCATAATTCATGATTCAGAGCTTACTTTGAGCACTTTTGAGAATCCGAACTTGTTCATTCTAAAGGTCTGGAGTGATGTATTATTTTCTTTTCTTATGTTTTCTTTGCATCGGTTCGGGCTATGATTTAGTTTAGTTTATTATCATGTGTGCTATCCCGTCAGCGGAAAGACTACATGTGATTACAATCGAGCCGTCCACAGTGCAGATACAGGATAAAGGGAATAACGTTTGGTGCAAGAGTATCTGGCATTTTCAACACAGAATATGTTGTGTTACGCTTTATAAAAGGCAATAAAAAGCCCAGCAGTGGAGAATCCCAAATGTAGTGAAGGTCTATAGACTTTAGAACATTGGTCATTGTTGTAACGAAGAGAATGTCACAGCTAAATCTCCTCTGCATTGTGTGGACAATACAGCCCCAAATCAAATGCTTAATCTGAAGTCATGCAACTTTGCACACATTTTAACATAGAGTCACAGTCATACAGCATTGAAACAGACCCATGGATCACAGAGTCCATACCGATTATCAAAGCAAACATAGAACATCAGAACAGCACAGGGACAGGCCCTTCGGCCCGCAATGTCTATGCCAAACATAATGGCAAGAAAAACCTCATCTGCCTACACAGGATCCATTCTCTTCCATTCCCATCAACACCAATGATACTTTAATCCCATTTTATTTTTCTCCACATTCTCATCAGTTCACCACTCACCCACACACTAGCACCAATTTACAGAGGCCAATTGAACTACCAACCTGCAAGTTTAGTTAAGTTAAGATAAGATTAGTTTAGTTTAGAGATACAACGTGGAAACAGGCCTGCCGAGCCCGTGCCTACCAGCGATCGGCCATACTCTAGTTCTAACCTACACACCATGAACAATTTACAGAAGCCAATTAACCTGCAACCCTGTAAGTCTTTAGAATGTGGGTGGAAACCGGAGCACACGGAGAAGACCCACGCGGACACAGGGAGAACGTGCAAACTCAGTACGTACAGCACCCGTAGTCGGGATCGAGCCCGGTCTCTGGCGCTGTGAGGCAGCAACTCTACCGCTGCGCCACCGTGCCGCGCCTTGAGATGTGGGAGGAAGCCAGAGCCTCTGGCGACCAAGGCAATCGCTGTTTTGGTGCCCATTGGAAAATTTGATTCTTGAATTTCTGGCAGGATTTTCAAGTTACACTGGCGTCTTCCTTTTATCATTAAACTCCCTCTTAGGAAATCAACGGGCGTGTAACACCAAGAGTTATTTGCAGTGAGAGTTTTAGCCTCACTGGTCTGGAACTAAAAGCCATTCTGCAGTAGATCATTAGAGAATGCTGCACTGCAAGTGACACTAATTTTAACCGTGACAGGTTAATTTACAGAGTTGTAAATGAGAATATGTTTCCAGTTACTTTAAAATATTTTGAAGGTTGTTTCAAATAGTGTTATTCTAAGCAATTCTATGCCGGTTTAAATGCAAAGACTGGTGCCTGCAGTGACTTTAATAAACTCTCTGCTCACGGTACTGTGTGTGATTCCCGCTAGCTGTAACATTACCTAGCGTGCAATTAACTCGGTCTCCTTTTACCACATTTTACTAAACTCAGCTGTAACCCATTAGTGCACAATGACTCAGAAGCTAGTTATTCCAGGTGGTCTACAGAATGATAAAAGCAGCTGGCACCTTGTGGAGAGTTCACTTGTTTGGTAAAGTTCTGAAAGTGTGAAACCCTGGGGCAAAAATCACTCTACGGTCACATGGAACCAAATGGATCAATGTGCAGGAAAAAAAACTGCAGATGCTGGTTTAAGTTGAAGGCAGACACAAAATGCTGGAGTAACCCTTCAGTAACTCTTCTTCAGTCTGAAGAAGGGTCTGGATCAATGTGTAGATGTTATATATTTTTTGTTCTTAAAATCACATCTTTCTGATCAATTGTGTAGGAAGGAACTGCAGATGCTGGTTTACACCGAAGATAGACACAAAATGCTGGAGTAACTCAGCGGGACAGGCAGCATCTCTGGAGAGAAGGAATGGGTGACGTTTCCAGTCGAGACCCATCTTCAGACTGAGTGTCGGGGGACAGGAAAAGTAGAGATATGGAAGGGTAAGGTGTGAAAATGACAGATCAAAGCAGACGCTGATCAAGGAAATGTAGAATGGTTCATTGTTGGCTGAGTGGATGTTGACGATGAGGCACACAAACACATTAATCAGGAGGACAGTGAAGAGAACTAGGGTGGGGGAGGGACAGAGGGAGAGGGAAAGTTAGGGTCACTTGAAGTTAGAGAAATCAATATTCATGCCGCTGGGTTGCAATGGATCAATATGTATTTGACCCATAATGTTCCCAATATTTTTATTACCAATTTCATTTTATTCATCAAGTGACTGAATACAATTTATACATGTATAAATATTTACTACATACATGTACATATAAATATGTATTTTATATGTACATACAAATACATATATTTATATATATAAGGTATGAGGAAGGGTCATGACCCGAAAGGTCACCCATCCTTTTTCCTCCAGAGATGCTGCCTGACCCGCTGTTACTCCAGCACTTTGTGTCTATCTTTGGTATAAACCAACATCTGCAGTTTCTTGTTTCTACAGATTGAATAAAATTTGTTGACTCACGATGAATCCTCTGTAAATAGTTTAACACTTTAGAGAGTTGCTCCTGATAACTTCCATGATGTTTTATGATTTATAAACCTATAGAGAAACACTTTAAAGTTTTTTGTAATGACTGCTTGGTAACGTAGAAGGAAGACATAGGACTGAGAATACAACCTCTGAGATACACAAGTCTTTCATGAATATTTTATAATATTTGTACATTAATATTTTAGTATGAATATTTTTTAGTGAGGACCTGAGGTGCTGAAAAAGTTCATGGACTGAAGCTAACAGACTAACATTGTGTTTCAGTGCTGGGCCCTTGCTATGCTTTACATTTTTGTTTCTGAGCAGGAAAATGTCTTCATTTATTAAGAGCAAGAAGTTTATTGAAGCTGTGGAAATGCAAACTTTTACGAAATTTGCTATAACAATAATGTTAATAAATGGTAGATAGACACAGAATGCTGAAGTAACTCAGCGGGACAGGCAGCGTCTCTGGAGAGAAGGAATGGGTGACGTTTCGGGTCGAGACCCTTTGGCAATAAATGGTACATTTCTGTATGCGATACAATGCTGGTTCGAGAGGCAAGATGTATGATATCTCAACGTTATAGACTGCCCTTTAGAAAGGAACATATTTATTCTGACAAAGGTTCATTGACTTGAAACGTTAAGTCTATTTCTCTTCCCACAGCTGCGGTCTGACCTGCCATATGTTTCCAGAATTTTCTGTTTATAAGCTGCCTGTAACAATTACTTGGTGGCAGGGAAAGATTTCTGGTTTTATTTTAGATTTAAAGCAACTTCAAATTTTTGGGAAATTTATCACCATCTTTTTCAGGAATTGAGTTTAATTTTTAGCTTAATACAGAGTGGAAACCCCTTCGAGTTTGCACCGACCAGCGATCCCCGCACACTAATACCATCCTATACTTATACCAAGTCAATTAACCTACAAACCTGTACGTCTTTGGAGTGTGGGATGAAATCAAAGATCTTGGAGAAAACTCACGCGGTCGCAGGGAGAACGTACAAACTCTGTACAGACAGCACCTGTAGTTGGAATCGAACCCAGGTTTCTGGCGCTGCAAGCACTGAAAGGCAGAAACTACCGCTGCGCCACCGTGCTGCCCTTTTAAGACTAATAATTAAGACTAATAAGACATATTATGAAAGAACTTACGAACAATGTGATAAAATAGTAAAGGGTATTTAATAAAGCCAGGTTAAAGAGTCTGGCCCAGTGATCTACTCTCCTTCAACGGTCCTGAAAGCCGATATCTTTGACCAAAGCTTTGATCACTTCTTTTAAGGAGTTATGTGTAGGAAGGAACTGCAGATGCTGGTGTAAACCGAAGATAGACACAAAAAGCTGGAGTAACTCAGCGGGACAGGCAGCATCTCTGGAGAGAAGGAATGGACATCATCGATCTGAAGAATCTGATCTGAATCAGAAACATCACCCATTCCTTCTCTCCAGAGATGCTGCCTGTCCCGCTGAGTTACTCCAGCATTTTGTGTCTATCTTGTAAGGAGTTAGTTCCTTACGTTCCTTTAGGTCCTTGAGGAGGTGTTAGATCTGCTCCAATCACTTTCCTTTGTCCCCACACTGAATCAGAGTCATGGCTCTCTGCTAGAAATGATCCACGAATAATGAGTTGTATGGCCTTACAAAGGTTTAGCTGTCTAATTACACGATCTCGCTGCATATTTAAAGACGCAGGTTCCCAGGGCATTAACATATAACATATAACATATAACAACTACAGCATGGAAACAGGCCTGTCCGGCCCTACCAGTCCACGCCGACCATTCTCCCTGACCTAGTCTCATCTACCTGCACTCAGACCATAACCCTCCAATCCCCTCCTATCCATATACCTATCCAATTTACTCTTAAATAATAAAATCGAGCCAGCCTCCACCACTTCCACCGGAAGCCCATTCCATACAGCCACAACCCTCTGAGTAAAGAAGTTCCCCCTCATGTTACCCCTAAACCTTTGTCCCTCAATTCTGAAGCTATGTCCCCTTGTTGGAATCTTTCCCACTCTCAAAGGGAAAAGCCTACCCACGTCAACTCTGTCCGTCCCTCTCAAAATTTTAAAAACCTCTATCAAGTCCCCCCTCAACCTTCTACGCTCCAAAGAATAAAGACCCAACCTGTTCAACCTCTCTCTGTAGCCTAAGTGCTGAAACCCAGGCAACATTCTAGTAAATCTCCTCTGTACCCTCTCCATTTTGTCGACATCCTTCCTATAATTTGGCGACCAGAACTGCACACCATACTCCAGATTTGGCCTCACCAATGCCCTGTACAATTTCAACATTACATCCCAACTTCTATACTCGATGCTCTGATTTATAAAGGCAAGCATACCAAACGCCTTCTTCACCACCCTATCCACATGAGATTCCACCTTCAGGGAACAATGCACAGTTATTCCCAGATCCCTCTGTTCCACTGCATTCCACAATTCCCTACCATTTACCCTGTACGTCCTATTTTGATTTGTCCTACCAAAATGCAGCACCTCACACTTATCAGCATTAAACTCCATCTGCCATCTTTCAGCCCACCCTTCCAAAAGGCCCAAGTCTCTCTGTAGACTTTGAAAATCTACCTCACTATCAACTACTCCACCTATCTTAGTATCATCTGCATATTTACTAATCCAATTTGCCACACCATCATCCAGATCATTAATGTAAATGACAAACAACAGTGGACCCAACACAGATCCTTGGGGCACTCCACTAGACACTGGCCTCCAACCTGACATACAATTGTCAACCGTTACCCTCTGGTATCTCCCATTCAGCCATTGTTGAATCCATCTTGCAACCTCACTATTAATACCCAACGATTTAACCTTCTTAATCAACCTTCCATGTGGAACCTTGTCAAATGCCTTACTGAAGTCCATATAGACAACATCCACAGCCTTGCCCTTATCAATTTCCCTGGTAACCTCTTCAAAAAATTCAAGAAGATTAGTCAAACATGACCTTCCAGGCACAAATCCATGTTGACTGTTTCTAATCAGGCCTTGATTATCCAAATAATTATATATATTGTCCCTAAGTATCTTTTCCATTAATTTTCCCACCACAGACGTCAAACTAATAGGTCTATAATTGCTAGGTTTACTTTTAGAACCTTTTTTAAACAAAGGCACAACATGCGCAATGCGCCAATCTTCCGGCACCATCCCTGTTTCAAATGACGTTTGAAATATTTCCGTCATAGCCCCTGCTATTTCTGCACTAACTTCCCTCAATGTCCTAGGGAATATCCTATCAGGACCTGGAGACTTATCCACTTTTATATTCTTCAAAAGTGTCCGTACCTCCTCTTCTTTAATCCTCCTAATTTCCATCACTACTCTACTTGTTTCGCTTACCTCACATAATTCAATATCCTTCTCCTCGGTAAATACCGAAGAAAAGAAATTGTTTAATATCTCCCCCATTTCTTCCGGCTCAGCACATAGCTGTCCACTCTGACTCTCTAATGGACCAATTTTATCCCTCACTATCCTTTTGCTATTGACATATCTGTAGAACCCCTTGGGGTTTACTTTTACATTACTTGCCAAAGCAGCCTCATATCTTTTTTTCGCTTTTCTAATTTCCTTTTTAAGATTCCTTTTACATTCTTTATATTCCTCAAGAACCTCATTTACTCCCTGCCGCTTATATTTATTGTATATCTCCCTCTTTTTCCGAACCAAGTGTCCAATTTCCCTGGAAAACCATGGCTCTTTCAAATTATTATTCTTTCCTTTCCACCGAACAGGGACATAAAGACTCTGTACTCTCAAAATTTCACCTTTAAATATCCTCCATTTCTCTATTATATCCTTTTCATAAAACAACAATTTCCATTTCACTCCTTTTAAATCCTTTCTCATCTCCTCAAAATTAGCCTTTCTCCAATCCAAAATCTCAACCCTTGGTCCAGATTTGACCTTCTCCATAATGATATTGAAACTAATGGCATTATGATCACTAGACCCAAAGTGCTCCTCAACACATACCTCCGTCACCTGACCCATCTCATTTCCTAACAGGAGGTCCAACACTGCCCCTTCTCTGGTAGGCACCTCTACGTATTGCTGCAAAAAACTATCCTGCACACATTTTACAAACTCCAAACCATCCAGCCCTTTAACAGAATGTGATTCCCAGTCTATATACGGAAAATTGAAATCACCCACAATCACCACTCTGCGCTTACTACTAATATCTGCTATCTCCTTACATATTTGCTCTTCCAATTCTCGTTCCCTATTTGGCGGTCTATAATACACCCCTATAAGTGTTGCTAAACCTTTCTCATTTCTGAGTTCCACCCAAACAGCCTCCTTAATCGAGCCTTCTAGTCTGTCCTGCCAAAGCACTGCTGTGATATCCTCCCTGACAAGCAATGCAACACCCCCACCTCTTGCCCCTCCGATTCTATCACATCTGAAACAATGAAATCCTGGAATATTTAGTTGCCAATCGCAACCCTCCTGCAACCATGTTTCACTGATCGCCACAACATCATACTTCCAGATGTCAATCCAGGCTCTAAGCTCATCCACTTTCTTACAATGCTCCTAGCATTAAAATATACACATTTAAGGGACCCATCATTTCTTATTCTCAGTTTATTTCTTTTCCCTTCTTTCTCTCCTACATATTGGGTCTGAGTGTTTCCCTTTTCTGCCTCCTGCCTCACACACTGCCTATTAGCTATCTGTGTTTGAGTCCCTCCCCCCAACCGTACTAGTTTAAAGTCTCCGCAGTTATTTTAGCAAATCTCCCCGCCAGGATATTGGTTCCCCTCGGGTTCAGATGCAACCCGTCCTTTTTGTACAGGTCATACTTCCCCCAGAAGAGGTCCCAATGATCCAGAAACTTGAAACCCTGCTCCCTGCACCAGTTCCTCAGCCACGTATTTATCCTCCACCTCACTCCATTCCTATTCTCACTATCGCGTGGCACAGGCAGTAAGCCTGAGATTATTACTTTGGAAGTCCTTTTTTTTTAACTCTCTTCCTAGCCCCCTGAATTCTCCTTTCAGGACCTCTTCCCTTATCCTACCTATATTGTTGGTACCTATATGTACCACGACCTCTGGCTCCTCTCCCTCCCCTTTCAGGATATCCTGGACACGCTCAGACACATCCCGGACACCGGCACCAGGGAGGCAAACCACCATCCGGGTCTCCCTACTGCGTCCACAGAAACGCCTATCTGACCCCCTCACTATAGAGTCCCCTATTACTACTGCTCTCCTCTTCCTTTCCCTACCCTTCTGAGCAACAGGGCCGGACTCCTTGCCAGAGGCCCGGGCACCGTCGTTGCCCCCAGGTAGGCTGTCCCCCCCAACAGTACTTAAACAGGAGTACTTATTTCCAAGGGGTACAGCCACCGGGGTACTCCCTAGTCCCTGCCTCTGTTCCTTGCCCCCCCTAACAGTGACCCACTTGTCTACCTCCCGTGGTCTAGGAGTGACCACCTCCCTGTAACTCCTATCTATAACCTCCTCACTCTCCCTGATCAGACGGAGGTCATCAATCTGCCGCTCCAGGTTCCTAATACGGTCCCTTAGGAGCCCCATCTCGTCACACCTGGCGCAGATGTGGATGTCTGGAAGACTATCAGACTCCCAGATTCCCCACATCTGACACCCAGAACAAAAAACTGCCCTGGCAGTCATACTCTCCAAACAAAGCCCCGCGCTCGGTTACTAAACCTACCGCCCGGCCGCTACTCCAACTGCTCCAACCACCCACCCAAAAGAACTGAGTGATCTCCTGGGAGAGGCGAAAAACCGGATAAAAAACCCAGGCCAATTTGGGAAATCAGAATCCTTAGCAAAATAAACACATCTGATTTTTTATACCCATCAAATTCCCTTTAATTACTTAATTAGAGCTGTGTGAACTTTATTGCTTTTGCTTATCTTGAGGTCTGTCAATCAGCTTCCAGAATAAAACAAAGACATTGATGAACACAAATTGGAGGAACGGCAACTCATATTCCGCTTGGGCAGTTTACAGCCCAGTGGTATGACTTTTGATTTCTCTAACTTCAAGAAACCTTTGCATCCCTCTCTCTCTCCATCCCTCCCCCACCCTAGACGTTGTACTAGTTTCACTGTCGTCCTGGTGAATTTCATTGTCTGTACAGCTCGTTCTCACCGAGCCCACAGTCAACAATGGCCTGTTTCCTTTATCACTATTACTTTTTTGCATATCTTTCATTCATTTGTTCTACATCTCTCTACTTCACCGTCTATATCTCCCGTTTCCCTTTCTCCTGACTCTCAGTCTGAAGAAGGGTCTCAACCCAAAACGTCACCTATTCCTTTTCTGCAGAGATGCTGCCTGGCCCGCTGAATTACTCCTTTTTTTTGTCTATATCTTCGATTTAAGCCAGCATCTGCAATTCCTCCCTACACAAATAAATTGATATGTTTAGTTTAGTTTAGAGATACAGCCCTTCGGCCCACCGAGTCCGCGTCGACCAGCGATCCCCGCACATTGACACTATCCTGCAATGGACAATTTTTGCATTTTTACATTTACCAAGCCAAGTAACCTACTCACCTGTACATCTGGAGTGTGGGAGGAAAGCCACGCGGTCACGGGGAGAATGTACAAACTCCGTACAGACAGCACCCGTAGTCGGGATCGAAACTGGGTCTCCGGCACTGCAAGTGCTGTAAGGCAGCAACTCTACCGCTGCGCCACCGTGCCGTTCTATATGTTCAATCCACTCTAAGTTAACAGATCAACCACATTGACAGATGGGAATATTTATAACAGGGGAATGTCTCTGGAGAAAGATTTCAAAATATGGTTTTACTTGTTTGTTGGACTATAATATAAATATTCTGGTTATTTTGCAAGGCCATTTACACATTCTTCTTTCCTCTCCCTTTCTCTCAAATTATGATTCCTGGTGGTTTGAAGTTCAGCTAAATCACTTCCTGATGGGAATGTGGTATTCCGGGCATCTGACATCTGGGATATGGCTTTGTGGCCATCTTCAATGGCCTTGTGTGAACCCAGGTGACCTTACAGAAATAGTACACAACGGTACGCATGAGAGAGGCACGGTGGTGCAGCTGGTATAAACTAAACTCAATGAGAGCTGTGACAGACCCGGGTTTGGACCTGACCTGACCTCCATGTGGAGTTTGCACGTTCTCCCTGTGATCAGATTTCCGGTTTCCTCCCACATCCCAAAGATAATAATAATAATAATAATATATTTATTTTATATAGCGCCTTATCACATGCTCAAAGCGCTTTACAAATACAATTAACATAGAAACAACAGACAAACTATCCTGACGGAAAAGCGGCGAATACTCAACGCCAGCGTCCTCTCACGTCAGGGTCCGGCAGCAGACATCAAAAAGCACAAGACACACAGATACAATTTTTTACACAAAACAGCCATCACAGTGATTGCTCCAGGCATACCCTCACTGTGATGGAAGGCAAAGTCTTATCTCCTCCTCATTCTTCTCCCGTGGCGCCACGAGGCGATCGAGGCTCCCAACCCCTTGAAGCCCCCACCGGGCGATGGAAAGTCCCAGGGCCGAGCCGAGCAGGCCGATGAGAGTCCTGAGCCCCCACCGGGCGATGGAAAATGCCGCAGCCGAGCCGAGCAGGCCGATGAAGGTCCTGAGCCCCCACCGGGCGATGGAAAGTGCTGCGGCCGAGCCATGCAGGGCGATGAAGGGCCTGCGGGCGGGTTGATCGTACCTTGTGCTTCGGGGCGGTCGAAGCTGCTACGGCTGGAGCTCCCAAAAGCCGGTCGCCAGCCAGGGACCTGCGAACTCCCGATGTTGCGGTCTGCAGGGCCCACGGCCGAAGCCTCCGAGATGGTAAGTCCAGGCCCTGCGACCGGAGTCTTCGAGGTCGATCCCAGCTGGAGGCCGCCGACTCCACGATGCTAGGCCGTAGCGCGAACGGAGATACGACACGGTAAAGGTCGCATCTCCGTTGAGGAGGAGATTGAAAAAAAGGTTTCCCCCACCCCCCCCACCACCCCCCTACATACACAGAATTAAAAATAAAACAAAACGTACATTTAACAACGACAATGACAAAAAAACACAACAAAAAAAACGGAGACTGCCGGTGAGCCGCAGCTGCAGAACACAGCCACGCTGTGTAGGTTTGCAGGTTAATTGGCCTCTGTAAATTGCCCTTCGTGTGTGGGGAGTGGATGCAAAAGTGAGATAACATAGACCCGAAACGTCACCCATTCCTTCTCTCCTGAGATGCTGCCTGACCTGCTGAGTTACTCCAGCAATTTGTGAATAAATAACATAGAACTACTGTGAACGGGTAGTCAATGTTTGGCATGGACTCATTGGGCCAAAGGGCCGTTTTCAAGTCTGTATCGTCTATTTCAACCAGCATCTGCAGTTCCTTCCTCCACATTTTTCAACCAATCCATTGATACACCAGGTCTTCTGTGTTGGGTGCATTTATTTCATTTGATAAGCTTCTGTGAAGTTTAATGATGTAACTAAAGCAAACATCTTTGCTTATTAAAATCACCCACCCCACCCCCCCATTCTAGTTTGGTACAAGGTAAGTAAGTACCTGTGTAAAAAACAAAAACAAGCTGCTGGAGGAACTCAGCAGGTCAGGCAGCATCTATGAAAGAACATCTCTACATTTCCCTGCACAGATGCTGCCTGACCCACCGAGCTCCTCCAGCACTGTGTGTTTTGCTCAGGTTTCCAGCACCTGTGGTCTCTTGTGCCTCTGTTGGACCATATGGCAGCAACACGGCACCTCTTGCACATTGACCCAGTGGACTGCTCTGCACATTCCGACCGGTGACCCTCACCTCGGTTGTCATGAAATGCTTTGAGAGGCTAGTCAAGAAGCACATCTGCGCCCTCCTTCCTCGCAACACTACAGTTCACATACCGTCCGAACAGGTCCACGGATGATGCGGTCTCCCAGGTTCTACACACCGCTCTCTCTCATCTGGACAGCCAGGGGGGCTATGTGAGGATGCTGTTCATTGACTTTAGTTCAGCATTCAACACAATAGTCCCCAGCAGACTGGTTGAGAAGCTGCTGGAACTGGAGCTTAGCACCCCTCTGTGTGCCTGGGTCCTGGACTTTCTCACTGCCAGGCCACAAGTGGTCAGGATGGAGGAACACACATCTAGCTCCCTCACCCTGAACATAGGATCCCCCCAGGGCTGCGTCCTTAGCCCTCTACTGTACTCCCTGTGCACACATGACTGTGGGGCCAGGTTCAGCTCAAACTCCATCATCAAGTTTGCTGATGACACTGTGGTGGTGGGCCGGATCTCCAACAATGATGAGAAGGCCTACCGGGAGGTGGTGGCTGATCTGGCACTCTGGTGTCAGAACAATAGCCTCCTCTTGAAAGTCACTAAAACAAAGGAGCTGATTGTGGACTTCAGAAGGGCTAAACATCCAAGGACGTACACGCCACTGGAGATAAATGGGTCTATTGTGGATAGGGTGAGCAGTTTTAAATACTTGGGAGTCCGCATCACAGAGGATCTGACGTGGGCAACGCACATTGCCACACTGGTGGGTAAGGCAAAGCAGCGCCTTTACCACCTTAGACAATTGAGGAAATTCAGAGTGTCTCTGAGGATCTTTCATTGCTTCTACTCTGGGGCTGTAGAGAGCATCCTGTCCGGCAACATTACAGTCTGGTTTGGGAACAGCTCTGCCCAGGACAGGATGGCCCTGCAGAGAGCAGTGCGTTCGGCAGAACGCACCATGGGAACTACACTCGTCCCCCTGCAGGACCTATACATCAGGAGGTGCAGATCTAGAGCAAGCAAGATCATGAGGGACCCCTGCCACCCCAGTAACGGACTGTTCCAGATGCTACGATCAGGCAAACGCCTCCGCTGTCACGCTGCGAAAACGGAGAGGATGAGACGGAGCTTCTTCCCACAGGCCATCAGGACTGTCAACTTTTATAACCCCAGAGACTAAATTTTTGTCGACACTAATAGTAACTTATTAACTTTATTTATCATATCATATCATATATATACAGCCGGAAACAGGCCTTTTCGGCCCTCCAAGTCCGTGCCGCCCAGTGATCCCGTACATTAACACTATCCTATACCCACTAGGGACAATTTTTACATTTACCCAGCCAATTAACCTACATACCTGTACGTCTTTGGAGTGTGGGTATGCTGTAACTGTAATTCTTTTTTGTGCACAACCCGCAGGCATTGCCACTTTCATTTCACTGCACATCGTGTATGTGTATGTGACAAATAAATTTGACTTGACTTGATTCTGGACTAACCAGGGGATTGAGCACATGTATAGTGATAGTCTGGTATAGGTGATCATAAAGAGACCATTGAACCATGATGTGGGATTGTATTCCTGTGGGTAACCTGACATCAGAGATTGGCCATTCACTGCCTGCCTATGAGCAACAGTGAGGTGCGTGTAGGTCAGTATATGTACAGGTGTGTGTAAAGGTGTGTGTATTCAGGCTTGTACAGGTGTGTGTTCAGTTGTATACAGGTGTGTGTGTGTACAGGTATATGTGCGTGCAGGTGTGTACGTGCAGGTGTGTGCGCTCTGTTTCAAATAAAGCTGAGGTTGCGCTCGACTTCAACCTCAAGATAAAGCTGTACTTTAAATGTCAGGTGACTGTGCTGGCGGCGTTTATTACATTTGGTCAGTCAGCCCCCTGGACTTTGATAATTTAATTAAAGTGAATATCTCAGTCCCAGTGCGGGTCCCGACAGTCCCAGTGCGGGTCCCGACAGACCCAGTCCCGAGTCCCGACAGTCCCAGTGCGGGTCCCGACAGTCCCAGTGCGGGTCCCGACAGTCCCAGTGCGGGTCCCGACAGACCCAGTGCGGGTCCCGACAGACCCAGTCCCGAGTCCCGACAGTCCCAGTGCGGGTCCCGACAGTCCCAGTGCGGGTCCCGACAGACCCAGTGCGGGTCCCGACAGACCCAGTCCCGAGTCCCGACAGACCCAGTCCCGGGTCCCGACAGTCCCAGTGCGGGTCGGACTTGGTCGCGGGGCCGGACAGAGTGGGTGCGGGAGCGGCCGATGGAGCGGCGGAGCTCCACGCCTTACTGGTGGGTCAGTGGGCGGCCGGAGCCCGGGTGTTGCCCCATCCCGGCCCACACCATGCCCAGCCCCATCACCAGCCCTATCCCCAGCCCCAGCCCGGCCCACACCATGCCCAGCCCCAGCCCCAGCCCCAGCCCGACCCGCACCAGCCGGCTGCAGGAGATGCAGCAGATGCGGGCACTGAACGAGCGGCTGGCCGTCTGTATCCAGCACAGCTGCGGGCAGGAGGCGGAGCGGCGGCGGCAGCAACTGTTCCGCAGTGAGGAGCGGGAGAGCGACCGGTGGCGGGGAACCCTCAGCCTCCTGGACCAGCAGGTGGCCAGCTGGAGGGAACAGCAACGAGCCGCCGCTGCCGAGCGGGCCCACATACAGCTGGACCTGGGCAACGTGAGGGAGGACTACAGCCTCCTGCGGGACAGGTAGAGTACACCGCACTCAGGGTACAGGTAGAGCACACCGCACACTGGGAAACAGGTAGAGCTCACTGCACACTGGGGGACAGGTAGAGCTCACTGCACACTGGGGGACAGGTAGAGCACACCGCACTCAGGGGGACAGGTAGAGCACACCGCACACTGGGGGACAGGTAGAGCACACCGCACACTGGGGGACAGGTAGAGCACACCGCACACTGGGGGACAGGTAGAGCACACCGCACTCAGGGGGACAGGTAGAGCACACCGCACACTGGGGGACAGGTAGAGCACACCGCACACTGGGGGCCAGGTAGAGCTCACTGCACACTGGGGGACAGGTAGTGCTCACTGCACTCTGGGGGACAGGTAGAGCTCACTGCACACTGGGGGACAGGTAGAGCACACCGCACTCTGGGGCACAGGTAGAGTACACCGCACTCAGGGGGACAGGTAGAGCTCACTGCACACTGGGGCACAGGTAGAGCTCACTGCACACTGGGGGACAGGTAGAGCACACCGCACACTGGGGCACAGGTAGAGCACACCGCATTCTGGGGGACAGGTAGAGCTCACTACACACTGGGGGACAGGTAGAGCTCACCACACACTGGGGGACAGGTAGAGCACACCGCACACTGGGGCACAGGTAGAGCACACCGCATTCTGGGGGACAGGTAGAGCTCACTGCACACTGGGGACAGGTAGAGCTCACTGCACACTGGGGGACAGGTAGAGCTCACTGCACACTGGGGCACAGGTAGAGCACACCGCACTCTGGGGACAGGTAGAGCACACCGCATTCTGGGGGACAGGTAGAGCTCACTGCACACTGGGGACAGGTAGAGCTCACTGCACACTGGGGCACAGGTAGAGCACACCGCACTCTGGGGGACAGGTAGAGCTCACTGCACACTGGGGCACAGGTAGAGCACACCGCACCCTGGGTGACAGGTAGAGCTCACTGCACACTGGGGCACAGGTAGAGCTCACTGCACACTGGGGCACAGGTAGAGCTCACTGCACACTGGGGCACAGGTAGAGCTCACTGCACACTGGGGCACAGGTAGAGCTCACTGCACACTGGGGCACAGGTAGAGCTCACTGCACACTGGGGCACAGGTAGAGCTCACTGCACACTGGCACAGGTAGAGCACACCGCACTCAGGGGGACAGGTAGAGCACACTGGGTTCAGGTACCGCACTGTGTCACCGCCATCTAGTCCAGTCTCCCTCTCCCATATCCCTAACCAATCCTGTCTCTCCCCCATCCCAATCCTGCCTCCAAATCTCCACCCCGTCCCCCCCCCCCCCCCCTCTCTCCCCCCCCCCCCTCTCTCCCCCCCCCCCTCTCTCCCCCCCCCCCCTCTCTCCCCCCCCCCCCTCTCTCCCCCCCCCCCCTCTCCCCCCCCCCCCCCTCTCTCCCCCCCCCCTCTCTCCCCCCCCCCCTCTCTCCCCCCCCCCCTCTCCCCCCCCCCCTCTCTCCCCCCCCCCCCTCTCTCCCCCCCCCCCCTCTCTCCCCCCCCCCCTCTCTCCCCCCCCCCCCTCTCTCCCCCCCCCCCCTCTCTCCCCCCCCCCCCTCTCCCCCCCCCCCCTCTCCCCCCCCCCCCCCTCTCCCCCCTCCCCCCCCCTCTCTCCCCCCCCTCTCCCCCCCCCCCCCTCTCTTCCCCCCCCCCCTCTCCCCCCCCCCCCTTTTCTTGCGTGCTAACCAGTCAGTGGAGAGACAGTGCTCAATCACAATCGACCATCCATAGTGTACAGATACATGATGAAGAGAATAACGTGAATACGTTTAATGCAAGATAAAGCCAGTAAAGTCCGATCAAAGAAATTCCGATGATCTCCGATGAGATATATAGAAGCTGAGGTTGTTGGGAGGAAGGTTGACACTTAAATGACATCAGGAGACAGAATGTTCCACAGAAGGGTAGTTGAGGTAAGATTTAGAGTAAAATAAGTTGTTGTGTTTGTTAACTCCTTTTCAGAAACTAATAATTATCTTTATGGTATAGCAAGTATTAGTCTGAATAGTGGAATATTTTATTGGATGCTGCCCAGCCGAGAATTAGCTGTGCAACTATATTATAAGAAAATAACTGCAGATGCTGGTACAAATCGAAGATATTTATTCACAGAATGCTGGAGTAACTCAGCAGGTCAGGCAGCATCTCAGGAGAGAAGGAATGGGTGACGGTTCGGGTCGAGACCCTTTTTCAGACTGTGCAACTATATTGGTCATTGAGTAAATGGGAAGTTTCTTCCCCACTGTAATCAGGCAACTGAACTATCCCATCACCATCGAGAGAGTGGACCTGACCTACCACCTACTTCAATGGAGATCCTCGGACTATCTTTAATCGGACTTTACTGGACTTTATCTTGCACTAAACGTTATTCCCTTTATCATGTATCCATCCACTGTGGACAGCTCGATTGTAATCGTGCATAGTCTTTCCACTGACTGGTTAGCACTCAACAAAATGCTTTTCACTATAGCTTGGTACACGTGACAATAATAAGCTAAACTATAATTTGATGTGTGTGAGTTTAATAATTGGGTCATGAAAAATGTATTTATTAATAGAATGGGTTATGGTTCTTCTTGGATGCTAAGATGCAAGAGGTTTTGACAATAGACAATAGGTGCAGAAGTAGGCCATTCGGCCCTTCGAGCCAGTACCACCATTCAATGTGATCATGGCTGATCATCCACAATCAGTACCCCGTCCCTGCCCTCTCCCCTTTTGCATGTTAGCCAGGTCCATAATGAATTAAGTTGTACGTGGTCCTTTCAAAACATGGTTTAAATGGCATGTTCTGCTTTGGTTTATTTTCTTAAAACTTCCAAATGCCCGCCAATTCCTAAACTATCAGTAAATGTTCCTTTTCTTCAATTGCCTTCATATCGAACTGGGGCGTTCCTGCAATTTCTTACTAATGTTTTAATTATCACTTGTCAAAGCTACATTATTTTTTCTAGAAATGTATGTTGATTTATAACATGCTCTGCAGAGAGTATTGTGTTCTCCTTTCAATTACACCTCACTATTTCACCTCTCACTAAACTCATTTGTTGAAAAACTGACAGTGTTTTCTCTGAAAATCTTCAAGGCTGACACACATTTGCCATCTGTTTTGCATTTAGCTTGTTAAGATCTTTGCTGTCAAAAATAACTGTTGGATCATGTGAAGATTGAGTTATTGTTTTCCATGGAATAAATCCACTGTCATTAATACAGTGTTAGTTGTAGTTGGAAAACAGAACGTAATAAAACATCGTATTATAATGTAATAAAAAGGAGCCTTAGATACTGGTTTGTACCAAAGATAGGCACAAAATGCTTGAGTAACTCAGCAGGTCAGGCAGTATCACTGAAGAAGGTTCTTGACCCAAAATGTCACCTATCCATTTTCTCCAGAGATGCTGCCTGACATGCTGAAACTCTGGAGAAAAAGGATGGGTGAAGTCCTGGGGTCGAGACCCTTCTTCAGACTGAAGAAGGGTCCCGACCTGAAATGTCACCCATCCTTTTTCTCCAGAGATGATGCCCGACCCGCTGAGTTACTCCAGCACTTTGTGTTTATCAGTGAAATATCTGTTCTTGTCAATCTTAAAGCTGCTCTTGTCAAAGTAATTTCTTGTATTTCATTTAAATCGGTTGCAGACATTTTTGCATCTTTATCACGAGGGTAGTAGTGATAACGCCACTGACCATTAATGATTATGATCAACAAAGTCTATCGAGTCAACTTGCAAAGTAAATTGCTGTTGGCCGAGTAATATCATTTTTTTTCAGAACAAATGACCTTTGCCATGGCCTTAAAGATTTTTTTGTGATTTTTAAAAAAAAAACCTTTTGTTTCTGCACTTCTATGGTTACCGTTTAAACTTGCATTAAGTCAATGACTTGCGGCAGGAGTGAAGTTTATCTTCAAGATGACTAGCTTAGTTTAGAGATGCAGCCCCATCGGCCCACCGAGCCCACACCAACCGGTGATCCCCGCACACTAACATTACCCTATAAGGTAGTGTAGGCTATAACTAGCTGCCATTGCAATTTTCCAATCCAAAGTCCAGATCATCTCAGTCCACTCCTTGTAAATATAGCAGCATTGTAAATGTAATCAGAATTTATAATGTGGAAGGAATGCTTACAGGAAACAGTCACATGATAAATCAATCTAGATATCACCGACTGGTCCCATGTTTGCCAAATCATCAATATGGTTGCTTCTCTAACCCCTAA